>NC_091282.1:586237440-586537440 GCF_032444005.1 Ranitomeya imitator
TACACTCTATACCATACACTCTGTCCCCTACACTCTATACCACACACTTTAAACTCTATACCCTACTTTCTATACCCTACACTCTACACTCTATACCCTACACTCTACACTCTATACCCTACACTCTACACTCTATACCCTGCACTCTACACCCTACACTCTCTACCATACACTCTATACCCTACACTCTATACCCTACACTCTATACCCTACACTCTACAACATACACTCTATACCCTACCCTCTATACCTTACACTCTATACCCTACACTATACACAGTATACCCTACACTCTATACCCTACACTCTATACCATACACTCTATACCCTACACTCTATACCCTACACTCTACACTCTATACCCTACATTCTATACCCTACACTCTATACCCTACACTCTACACTTTATACCCTACACTCTATACCCTACACTCTATACCCTACACTCTATACCCTACACTCTATACCCTACACTCTATACATTACACTCTACACTCTATACCCTACACTCTATACCCTACACTCTATACCCTACACTCTATACCCTACACTCTATACCCTACACTCTACACTTTATACCCTACACTCTATACCCTACACTCTATACCCTACACTCTATACCCTACACTCTATACCCTACACTCTATAACCTACACTCTATGCCCTACACTCTATACCCTACACTCTACACTTTATACCCTACATTCTATACCCTACACTCTATACCCTACACTCTATACCCTACACTCTACACTTTATACCCTACACTCTATACCCTACACTCTATACCCTACACTCTATACCCTACACGCTATACCCTACACTCTATACCCTACACTCTATACCCTACACTCTATACCCTACACTCTACACCCTACACTCTATACCCTACACCCTATACCCTACACTCTATACCCTACACTCTACACCCTACACTCTATACCCTACACTCTATACCCTACACTCTATACCCTACAATCTACACTCTATACCCTACACTCTACACTCTATATCCTACACTCTATACCCTACAATCTATACCATACACTCTATACCATACACTCTATACCATACACTCTATCCCCTACACTCTATACCATACACTCTACACTCTATACCCTACACTCTATACCCTACACTCTACACCCTACACTATATACCCTACACTCTACACTCTATACCCTACACTCTCTACCCTACACTCTATACCATACACTCTATACCATACACTCTGTCCCCTACACTCTATACCATACACTTTAAACTCTATACCCTACTTTCTATACCCTACACTCTACACTCTATACCCTACACTCTATACCCTACACTCTACACTCTATACCCTACACTCTATACCCTACACTCTACACTTTATACCCTACACTCTATACCCTACACTCTATACCCTACACTCTATAACCTACACGCTATACCCTACACTCTATACCCTACACTCTATACCCTACACTCTATACCCTACACTCTACACCCTACACTCTATACCCTACACCCTATACCCTACACTTTATACCCTACACTCTACACCCTACACTCTATACCCTACACTCTATACCCTACACTCTATACCCTACACTCTACACTCTATACCCTACACTCTACACTCTATACCCTACACTCTATACCCTACAATCTATACCATACACTCTATACCATACACTCTATACCATACACTCTATCCCCTACACTCTATACCATACACTCTACACTCTATACCCTACACTCTATACCCTACACTCTACACCCTACATTATATACCCTACACTCTACACTCTATACCCTACACTCTCTACCCTACACTCTATACCATACACTCTATACCATACACTCTGTCTCCTACACTCTATACCATACACTTTAAACTCTATACCCTACTTTCTATACCCTACACTCTACACTCTATACCCTACACTCTATACCCTACACTCTACACTCTATATCCTACACTCTACACTCTATACCCTACACTCTACACCCTACACTCTATACCATACACTCTCTACCCTACACTCTATACCCTACACTCTATACCCTACACTCTACAACATACACTCTATACCCTACCCTCTATACCTTACACTCTATACCCTACACTCTACACAGTATACCCTACACTCTATACCCTACACTCTACACTCTATACCCTACACTCTATACCATACACTCTATACCCTACACTCTATACCCTACACTCTACACTCTATACCCTATACTCTATACCCTACACTCTATACCCTACACTCTACACTTTATACCCTACACTCTATACCCTACACTCTATACCCTACACTCTATACCCTACACTCTATACCCTACACTCTATACCCTACACTCTACACTCTATACCCTACACTCTATACCCTACACTCTATACCCTACACTCTATACCCTACACTCTACACTTTATACCCTACACTCTATACCCTACACTCTATACCCTACACTCTATACCCTACACTCTACACTCTATAACCTACACTCTATACCCTACACTCTATACCCTACACTCTACACTTTATACCCTCCATTCAATACCCTACACTCTATACCCTCCACTCTATACCCTACACTCTACACCCTACACTCTACACTTTACACTCTATACCCTACACTCTATACCCTACACTCTACACTTTATACCCTACACTCTATACCCTACACTCTATACCCTACACTCTATACCCTACACGCTATACCCTACACTCTATACCCTACACTCTATACCCTACACTCTATACCCTACACCCTACACCCTACACTCTATACCCTACAACCTATACCCTACACTCTATACCCTACACTCTACACCCTACACTCTATACCCTACACTCTATACCCTACACTCTATACCCTACACTCTACACTCTATACCCTACACTCTACACTCTATACCCTACACTCTATACCCTACAATCTATACCATACACTCTATACCATACACTCTATACCATACACTCTATCCCCTACACTCTATACCATACACTCTACACTCTATACCCTACACTCTATACCCTACACTCTACACCCTACACTATATACCCTACACTCTACACTCTATACCCTACACTCTCTACCCTACACTCTATACCATACACTCTATACCATACACTCTGTCCCCTACACTCTATACCATACACTTTAAACTCTATACCCTACTTTCTATACCCTACACTCTATACTCTATACCCTACACTCTATACCCTACACTCTACACTCTATACCCTACACTCTACACTCTATACCCTACACTCTACACCCTACACTCTTTACCATACACTCTATACCCTACACTCTACACTCTATACCCTACACTCTTTACCCTACACTCTATACCCTACACCCTACGCTCTATACCCTACACTCTATACCCTACACTCTACACTCTATACCCTACACTCTATTCCATACACTCTATACCCTACACTCTATACCCTACACTCTACACTCTATACCCTACACTCTACACTTTACACTCTATACCCTACACTCTATACTCTATACCCTACACTCTATACCGTACATTCTACACTCTATACCCTACACTCTATACCCTACACTCTAATCCCTACACTCTACACTCTATACCCTACACTCTATACCCTACACTCTATACCCTACACTCTACACCCTACACTCTATACCCTACACTCTATACCCTACACTCTATACCCTACACTCTACACTCTATACCCTACACTCTATACCATACACTCTACAATCTATTCCCTACACTCTATACCATACACTCTATACCCTACACTCTATACCCTACACTATACACTCTATACCCTACACTCTACACTCTATACCATACACTCTATACCCTACACTCTATACCCTACACTCTACACTCTATACCCTACAATCTTTACCCTACACTCTATACCCTACACTCTATACCCTACACTCTATACCCTACACTCTACACTCTATACCCTACACTCTATACCATACACTCTATACCCTACACTCTATACCATACACTCTACACCATACACTCTATCCCCTACACTCTATACCATACACTCTACACTCTATACCCTACACTCTATACCCTACACTCTACACCCTACACTATATACCCTACACTCTACACTCTATACCCTACACTCTACACTCTATACCCTACACTCTATACCCTACAATCTATACCATACACTCTATACCATACACTCTATACCATACACTCTACACTCTATACCCTACACTCTATACCCTACACTCTACACCCTACACTATATACCCTACACTCTACACTCTATACCCTACACTCTACACTCTATACCTTACACTCTATACCCTACAATCTATACCATACACTCTATACCATACACTCTATACCATACACTCTATCCCCTACACTCTATACCATACACTCTACACTCTATACCCTACACTCTATACCCTACACTCTATACCCTACACTCTACACCCTACACTATAAACCCTACACTCTACACTCTATACCCTACACTCTCTACCCTACACTCTATACCATACACTCTATACCATACACTCTGTCCCCTACACTCTATACCATACACTTTAAACTCTATACCCTACTTTCTATACCCTACACTCTACACTCTATACCCTACACTCTATACCCTACACTCTACACTCTATACCCTACACTCTACACTCTATACCCTACACTCTACACCCTACACTCTATACCATACACTCTATACCCTACACTCTACACTCTATACCCTACACTCTTTACCCTACACTCTATACCCTACACCCTACGCTCTATACCCTACACTCTATACCCTACACTCTACACTCTATACCCTACACTCTATTCCATACACTCTATACCCTACACTCTATACCCTACACTCTACACTCTATACCCTACACTCTACACTTTACACTCTATACCCTACACTCTATACTCTATACCCTACACTCTATACCGTACATTCTACACTCTATACCCTACACTCTATACCCTACACTCTAATCCCTACACTCTACACTCTATACCCTACACTCTATACCCTACACTCTATACCCTACACTCTACACCCTACACTCTATACCCTACACTCTATACCCTACACTCTATACCCTACACTCTACACTCTATACCCTACACTCTATACCATACACTCTACAATCTATTCCCTACACTCTATACCATACACTCTATACCCTACACTCTATACCCTACACTATACACTCTATACCCTACACTCTACACTCTATACCATACACTCTATACCCTACACTCTATACCCTACACTCTACACTCTATACCCTACAATCTTTACCCTACACTCTATACCCTACACTCTATACCCTACACTCTATACCCTACACTCTACACTCTATACCCTACACTCTATACCATACACTCTATACCCTACACTCTATACCATACACTCTACACCATACACTCTATACCATACACTCTATACCATACACTCTATACCCCAAACTCTACACTCTATACCCTACACTCTAAACCCTACACTCTATACTATACACTCTATACCCTACACTCTATACCCTACACTATACACTCTATACCCTACACTCTACACCATACACTCTATACCCTACACTATACACTCTATATCCTACACTCTATACCCTACACTCTATAACCTACACTCTACACTCTATACACTACACTCTATACCATACACTCTATACCCTACACTCTACACTCTAAACTGTATACCATACACTCTATACCCAACACTCTACACCCTACACTCTATACCATACACTCTATACCCTACACTCTACACTCTATACCCTACACTCTATACCCTACACGGGGCAGCACGGTGGCGCAGTGGTTAGCACAACAGCCTTGCAGCGCTGGAGTCCTGGGTTCAAGCCCCACTAAGGACAACATCTGCAAAGAGTTTGTATGTTCTCTCCGTGTTTGCGTGGGTTTCCTCCGGGTACTCCGGTTTCCTCCCACATTCCAAAGACATACTGATAGGGAATTTAGATTGTGAGCCCCAACGGGGACAGTGATGATAATGTGTGCAAACTGTAAAGCGCTGCGGAATATGTTAGCGCTATATAAAAATAAAGATTATTATTATTTATTACCCTACACTCTATACTCTATACCCTACACTCTATAACGGACATTCTACACTCTATACCCTACACTCTATACCCTACACTCTAATCCCTACACTCTACACTCTATACCCTACACTCTATACCCTACACTCTATACCCTACACTCTACACTCTATACCCTACACTCTATACCCTACACTCTATACCCTACACTCTATACCCTACACTCTATACTTTACACTCTACACTCTATAACCTACACTCTATACCATACACTCTATATCCTACACTCTATACCCTACATTCTATACCCTACACTCTACACTCTATAACCTACACTCTATACCATACACTCTATATCCTACACTCTATACCCTACACTCTATACCCTACACTCTACACTCTATACCCTACACTCTATACCATACACTCTATACCCTACACTCTATACCCTACACTCTATACCCTACACTCTATACCCTACACTCTACACTCTATACCCTACACTCTATACCCTACACTCTATACCCTACACTCTATACCCTACACTCTACACTTTATACCCTACACTCTATACCCTACACTCTATACCCTACACTCTATACCCTACACTCTATACCCTACACTCTATAACTTACACTCTATGCCCTACACTCTATACCCTACACTCTACACTTTATACCCTACATTCTATACCCTACACTCTATACCCTACACTCTATACCCTACACTCTACACTTTATACCCTACACTCTATACCCTACACTCTATACCCTACACTCTATACCCTACACGCTATACCCTACACTCTATACCCTACACTCTATACCCTACACTCTATACCCTACACTCTACACCCTACACTCTATACCCTACACCCTATACCCTACACTCTATACCCTACACTCTACACCCTACACTCTATACCCTACACTCTATACCCTACACTCTATACCCTACACTCTACACTCTATACCCTACACTCTACACTCTATATCCTACACTCTATACCCTACAATCTATACCATACACTCTATACCATACACTCTATACCATACACTCTATCCCCTACACTCTATACCATACACTCTACACTCTATACCCTACACTCTATACCCTACACTCTACACCCTACACTATATATCCTACACTCTACACTCTATACCCTACACTCTCTACCCTACACTCTATACCATACACTCTATACCATACACTCTGTCCCCTACACTCTATACCATACACTTTAAACTCTATACCCTACTTTCTATACCCTACACTCTACACTCTATACCCTACACTCTATACCCTACACTCTACACTCTATACCCTACACTCTATACCCTACACTCTACACTTTATACCCTACACTCTATACCCTACACTCTATACCCTACACTCTATAACCTACACGCTATACCCTACACTCTATACCCTACACTCTATACCCTACACTCTATACCCTACACTCTACACCCTACACTCTATACCCTACACCCTATACCCTACACTTTATACCCTACACTCTACACCCTACACTCTATACCCTACACTCTATACCCTACACTCTATACCCTACACTCTACACTCTATACCCTACACTCTACACTCTATACCCTACACTCTATACCCTACAATCTATACCATACACTCTATACCATACACTCTATACCATACACTCTATCCCCTACACTCTATACCATACACTCTACACTCTATACCCTACACTCTATACCCTACACTCTACACCCTACATTATATACCCTACACTCTACACTCTATACCCTACACTCTCTACCCTACACTCTATACCATACACTCTATACCATACACTCTGTCTCCTACACTCTATACCATACACTTTAAACTCTATACCCTACTTTCTATACCCTACACTCTACACTCTATACCCTACACTCTATACCCTACACTCTACACTCTATACCCTACACTCTACACTCTATACCCTACACTCTACACCCTACACTCTATACCATACACTCTCTACCCTACACTCTATACCCTACACTCTATACCCTACACTCTACAACATACACTCTATACCCTACCCTCTATACCTTACACTCTATACCCTACACTCTACACAGTATACACTACACTCTATACCCTACACTCTACACTCTATACCCTACACTCTATACCATACACTCTATACCCTACACTCTATACCCTACACTCTACACTCTATACCCTATACTCTATACCCTACACTCTATACCCTACACTCTACACTTTATACCCTACACTCTATACCCTACACTCTATACCCTACACTCTATACCCTACACTCTATACCCTACACTCTATACCCTACACTCTACACTCTATACCCTACACTCTATACCCTACACTCTATACCCTACACTCTATACCCTACACTCTACACTTTATACCCTACACTCTATACCCTACACTCTATACCCTACACTCTATACCCTACACTCTACACTCTATAACCTACACTCTATACCCTACACTCTATACCATACACTCTACACTTTATACCCTCCATTCTATACCCTACACTCTATACCCTCCACTCTATACCCTACACTCTACACCCTACACTCTACACTTTACACTCTATACCCTACACTCTATACCCTACACTCTACACTTTATACCCTACACTCTATACCCTACACTCTATACCCTACACTCTATACCCTACACGCTATACCCTACACTCTATACCCTACACTCTATACCCTACACTCTATACCCTACACCCTACACCCTACACTCTATACCCTACAACCTATACCCTACACTCTATACCCTACACTCTACACCCTACACTCTATACCCTACACTCTATACCCTACACTCTATACCCTACACTCTACACTCTATACCCTACACTCTACACTCTATACCCTACACTCTATACCCTACAATCTATACCATACACTCTATACCATACACTCTATACCATACACTCTATCCCCTACACTCTATACCATACACTCTACACTCTATACCCTACACTCTATACCCTACACTCTACACCCTACACTATATACCCTACACTCTACACTCTATACCCTACACTCTCTACCCTACACTCTATACCATACACTCTATACCATACACTCTGTCCCCTACACTCTATACCATACACTTTAAACTCTATACCCTACTTTCTATACCCTACACTCTACACTCTATACCCTACACTCTATACCCTACACTCTACACTCTATACCCTACACTCTACACTCTATACCCTACACTCTACACCCTACACTCTTTACCATACACTCTATACCCTACACTCTACACTCTATACCCTACACTCTTTACCCTACACTCTAAAACCTACACCCTACGCTCTATACCCTACACTCTATACCCTACACTCTACACTCTATACCCTACACTCTATTCCATACACTCTATACCCTACACTCTATACCCTACACTCTACACTCTATACCCTACACTCTACACTTTACACTCTATACCCTACACTCCATACTCTATACCCTACACTCTATACCGTACATTCTACACTCTATACCCTACACTCTATACCCTACACTCTAATCCCTACACTCTACACTCTATACCCTACACTCTATACCCTACACTCTATACCCTACACTCTACACCCTACACTCTATACCCTACACTCTATACCCTACACTCTATACCCTACACTCTACACTCTATACCCTACACTCTATACCATACACTCTACAATCTATTCCCTACACTCTATACCATACACTCTATACCCTACACTCTATACCCTACACTATACACTCTATACCCTACACTCTACACTCTATACCATACACTCTATACCCTACACTCTATACCCTACACTCTACACTCTATACCCTACAATCTTTACCCTACACTCTATACCCTACACTCTATACCCTACACTCTATACCCTACACTCTACACTCTATACCCTACACTCTATACCATACACTCTATACCCTACACTCTATACCATACACTCTACACCATACACTCTATCCCCTACACTCTATACCATACACTCTACACTCTATACCCTACACTCTATACCCTACACTCTACACCCTACACTATATACCCTACACTCTACACTCTATACCCTACACTCTACACTCTATACCCTACACTCTATACCCTACAATCTATACCATACACTCTATACCATACACTCTATACCATACACTCTACACTCTATACCCTACACTCTATACCCTACACTCTACACCCTACACTATATACCCTACACTCTACACTCTATACCCTACACTCTACACTCTATACCTTACACTCTATACCCTACAATCTATACCATACACTCTATACCATACACTCTATACCATACACTCTATCCCCTACACTCTATACCATACACTCTACACTCTATACCCTACACTCTATACCCTACACTCTATACCCTACACTCTACACCCTACACTATATACCCTACACTCTACACTCTATACCCTACACTCTCTACCCTACACTCTATACCATACACTCTATACCATACACTCTGTCCCCTACACTCTATACCATACACTTTAAACTCTATACCCTACTTTCTATACCCTACACTCTACACTCTATACCCTACACTCTATACCCTACACTCTACACTCTATACCCTACACTCTACACTCTATACCCTACACTCTACACCCTACACTCTATACCATACACTCTATACCCTACACTCTACACTCTATACCCTACACTCTTTACCCTACACTCTATACCCTACACCCTACGCTCTATACCCTACACTCTATACCCTACACTCTACACTCTATACCCTACACTCTATTCCATACACTCTATACCCTACACTCTATACCCTACACTCTACACTCTATACCCTACACTCTACACTTTACACTCTATACCCTACACTCTATACTATATACCCTACACTCTATACCGTACATTCTACACTCTATACCCTACACTCTATACCCTACACTCTAATCCCTACACTCTACACTCTATACCCTACACTCTATACCCTACACTCTATACCCTACACTCTACACCCTACACTCTATACCCTACACTCTATACCCTACACTCTATACCCTACACTCTACATTCTATACCCTACACTCTATACCATACACTCTACAATCTATTCCCTACACTCTATACCATACACTCTATACCCTACACTCTATACCCTACACTATACACTCTATACCCTACACTCTACACTCTATACCATACACTCTATACCCTACACTCTATACCCTACACTCTACACTCTATACCCTACAATCTTTACCCTACACTCTATACCCTACACTCTATACCCTACACTCTATACCCTACACTCTACACTCTATACCCTACACTCTATACCATACACTCTATACCCTACACTCTATACCATACACTCTACACCATACACTCTATACCATACACTCTATACCATACACTCTATACCCCAAACTCTACACTCTATACCCTACACTCTAAACCCTACACTCTATACTATACACTCTATACCCTACACTCTATACCCTACACTATACACTCTATACCCTACACTCTACACCATACACTCTATCCCCTACACTCTATACCATACACTCTACACTCTATACCCTACACTCTATACCCTACACTCTACACCCTACACTATATACCCTACACTCTACACTCTATACCCTACACTCTACACTCTATACCCTACACTCTATACCCTACAATCTATACCATACACTCTATACCATACACTCTATACCATACACTCTACACTCTATACCCTACACTCTATACCCTACACTCTACACCCTACACTATATACCCTACACTCTACACTCTATACCCTACACTCTACACTCTATACCTTACACTCTATACCCTACAATCTATACCATACACTCTATACCATACACTCTATACCATACACTCTATCCCCTACACTCTATACCATACACTCTACACTCTATACCCTACACTCTATACCCTACACTCTATACCCTACACTCTACACCCTACACTATATACCCTACACTCTACACTCTATACCCTACACTCTCTACCCTACACTCTATACCATACACTCTATACCATACACTCTGTCCCCTACACTCTATACCATACACTTTAAACTCTATACCCTACTTTCTATACCCTACACTCTACACTCTATACCCTACACTCTATACCCTACACTCTACACTCTATACCCTACACTCTACACTCTTTACCCTACACTCTACACCCTACACTCTATACCATACACTCTATACCCTACACTCTACACTCTATACCCTACACTCTTTACCCTACACTCTATACCCTACACCCTACGCTCTATACCCTACACTCTATACCCTACACTCTACACTCTATACCCTACACTCTATTCCATACACTCTATACCCTACACTCTATACCCTACACTCTACACTCTATACCCTACACTCTACACTTTACACTCTATACCCTACACTCTATACTATATACCCTACACTCTATACCGTACATTCTACACTCTATACCCTACACTCTATACCCTACACTCTAATCCCTACACTCTACACTCTATACCCTACACTCTATACCCTACACTCTATACCCTACACTCTACACCCTACACTCTATACCCTACACTCTATACCCTACACTCTATACCCTACACTCTACATTCTATACCCTACACTCTATACCATACACTCTACAATCTATTCCCTACACTCTATACCATACACTCTATACCCTACACTCTATACCCTACACTATACACTCTATACCCTACACTCTACACTCTATACCATACACTCTATACCCTACACTCTATACCCTACACTCTACACTCTATACCCTACAATCTTTACCCTACACTCTATACCCTACACTCTATACCCTACACTCTATACCCTACACTCTACACTCTATACCCTACACTCTATACCATACACTCTATACCCTACACTCTATACCATACACTCTACACCATACACTCTATACCATACACTCTATACCATACACTCTATACCCCAAACTCTACACTCTATACCCTACACTCTAAACCCTACACTCTATACTATACACTCTATACCCTACACTCTATACCCTACACTATACACTCTATACCCTACACTCTACACCATACACTCTATACCCTACACTATACACTCTATATCCTACACTCTATACCCTACACTCTATACCCTACACTCTACACTCTATACACTACACTCTATACCATACAATCTATACCCTACACTCTATACCCTACACTCTACACTCTAAACTGTATACCATACACTCTATACCCAACACTCTACACCCTACACTCTATACCATACACTCTATACCCTACACTCTACACTCTATACCCTACACTCTATACCCTACACTCTATACCCTACACCCTACGCTCTATACCCTACACTCTATACCTTACACTCTACACTCTATACCCTACACTCTATTCCATACACTCTATACCCTACACTCTATACCCTACACTCTACACTCTATACCCTACACTCTACACTTTACACTCTATACCCTACACTCTATACCCTACACTCTATACTCTATACCCTACACTCTATAACGGACATTCTACACTCTATACCCTACACTCTATACCCTACACTCTAATCCCTACACTCTACACTCTATACCCTACACTCTATACCCTACACTCTATACCCTACACTCTACACTCTATACCCTACACTCTATACCCTACACTCTATACCCTACACTCTATACCCTACACTCTATACTTTACACTCTACACTCTATAACCTACACTCTATACCATACAATCTATATCCTACACTCTATACCCTACATTCTATACCCTACACTCTACACTCTATAACCTACACTCTATACCATACACTCTATATCCTACACTCTATACCCTACACTCTATACCCTACACTCTACACTCTATACCCTACACTCTATACCATACACTCTATACCCTACACTCTATACCCTACACTCTATACCCTACACTCTATACCCTACACTCTACACTCTATACCCTACACTCTATACCATACACTCTATACCCTACACTCTATACCCTACACTCTACACTTTAACTGTATACCATACACTCTATACCCTACACTCTACACCCTACACTCTATACGCTACACTCTATACCCTACACCCTACGCTCTATACCCTACACTCTATACCCTACACTCTACACTCTATACCCTACACTCTATTCCATACACTCTATACCCTACACTCTATACCCTACACTCTATACCCTACACTCTACACCCTACACTTTATAGCTTACATTTTATACCCTACACTCTATACCCTACACTCTACACTGTATACCCTACACTCTATACCCTACACTCTATACCCAACACTCTATACCCTACACTCTATACCCTACATTCTACACTCTATACCCTACACTCTATACCCTACACTCTAATCCCTACACTCTACACTCTATACCCTACACTCTATACCCTACACTCTATACTTTACACTCTACACCCTACACTCTATACCCTACACTCTATACCATACACTCTATACCCTACACTCTATACCCTACACTCTACACTCTTTACCCTACAATCTATACCCTACACTCTATAACCTACACTCTATACCCTACACTCTATACCCTACACTCTACACTCTATACCCTACACTCTATACCATACACTCTATACCCTACACTCTATACCATACACTCTACACCATACACTCTATACCATACACTCTATACCCCACACTCTACACTCTATACCCTACACTCTATACCCTACACTCTATACTATACACTCTATACCCTACACTCATTACCCTACACTATACACTCTATACCCTACACTCTACACCATACACTCTATACCCTACACTCTATACTCTACGCTATACACTCTATACCCTACAATCTATACCTTACACTCTATACCCTACACTCTATACCCTACACTCTATACCCTACACTCTACACTCTATAACCTACACTCTATACCATACACTCTATATCCTACACTCTATACCCTACACTCTATACCCTACACTCTACACTCTATACCCTACACTCTATACCATACACTCTATACCCTACACTCTATACCCTACACTCTACACTCTAAACTGTATACCATACACTCTATACCCTACACTCTACACCCTACACTCTATACGCTACACTCTATACCCTACACCCTACGCTCTATACCCTACACTCTATACCCTACACTCTACACTCTATACCCTACACTCTATTCCATACACTCTATACCCTACACTCTATACCCTACACTCTATACCCTACACTCTACAACCTACACTTTATAGCTTACATTTTATACCCTACACTCTATACCCTACACTCTACACTGTATACCCTACACTCTATACCCTACACTCTATACCCAACACTCTATACCCTACACTCTATACCCTACACTCTACACGCTACACTTTATAGCTTACACTCTATACCCTACACTTTATACCCTAAACTCTATACCATACACTCTATACCCTACACTCTATACCCTACACTCTATACCCTACACTCTACAACATACACTCTATACCCTACCCTCTATACCTTACACTCTATACCCTACACTCTACACAGTATACCCTACACTCTATACCCTACACTCTACACTCTATACCCTACACTCTATACCATACACTCTATACCCTACACTCTATACCCTACACTCTACACTCTATACCCTACACTCTATACCCTACACTCTATACCCTACACTCTACACTTTATACCCTACACTCTATACCCTACACTCTATACCCTACACTCTATACCCTACACTCTATACCCTACACTCTACACTCTATACCCTACACTCTATACCCTACACGCTCTACCCTACACTCTATACCCTACACTCTATACCCTACACTCTACACTTTATACCCTACACTCTATACCCTACACTCTATACCCTACACTCTATACCCTACACTCTATACCCTACACTCTATACCCTACACTCTACACTCTATAACCTACACTCTATACCCTACACTCTATACCCTACACTCTACACTTTATACCCTACATTCTATACCCTACACTCTATACCCTCCACTCTATACCCTACACTCTACACTCTACACCCTACACTCTACACATTACACTCTATACCCTACACTCTATACCCTACACTCTACACTTTATACCCTACACTCTATACCCTACACTCTATACCCTACACTCTATACCCTACACTCTATACCCTTCACTCTATACCCTACACTCTATACCCTACACTCTACACCCTACACTCTATACCCTACACCCTATACCCTACACTCTATACCCTACACTCTACACCCTACACTCTATACCCTACACTCTATACCCTACACTCTATACCCTACACTCTACACTCTATACCCTACACTCTACACTCTATACCCTACACTCTATAACCTACAATCTATACCATACACTCTATACCATACACTCTATACCATACACTCTATCCCCTACACTCTATACCATACACTCTACACTCTATACCCTACACTCTATACCCTACACTCTACACCCTACACTATATACCCTACACTCTACACTCTATACCCTACACTCTCTACCCTACACTCTATACCATACACTCTATACCATACACTCTGTCCCCTACACTCTATACCATACACTTTAAACTCTATACCCTACTTTCTATACCCTACACTCTACACTCTATAACCTACACTCTATACCCTACACTCTACACTCTATACCCTACACTCTACACTCTATACCCTGCACTCTACACCCTACACTCTCTACCATACACTCTATACCCTACACTCTATACCCTACACTCTATACCCTACACTCTACAACATACACTCTATACCCTACCCTCTATACCTTACACTCTATACCCTACACTCTACACAGTATACCCTACACTCTATACCCTACACTCTATACCATACACTCTATACCCTACACTCTATACCCTACACTCTACACTCTATACCCTACACTCTATACCCTACACTCTATACCCTACACTCTACACTTTATACCCTACACTCTATACCCTACACTCTATACCCTACACTCTATACCCTACACTCTATACCCTACACTCTATACATTACACTCTACACTCTATACCCTACACTCTATACCCTACACTCTATACCCTACACTCTATACCCTACACTCTATACCCTACACTCTACACTTTATACCCTACACTCTATACCCTACACTCTATACCCTACACTCTATACCCTACACTCTATACCCTACACTCTATAACCTACACTCTATGCCCTACACTCTATACCCTACACTCTACACTTTATACCCTACATTCTATACCCTACACTCTATACCCTACACTCTATACCCTACACTCTACACTTTATACCCTACACTCTATACCCTACACTCTATACCCTACACTCTATACCCTACACGCTATACCCTACACTCTATACCCTACACTCTATACCCTACACTCTATACCCTACACTCTACACCCTACACTCTATACCCTACACCCTATACCCTACACTCTATACCCTACACTCTACACCCTACACTCTATACCCTACACTCTATACCCTACACTCTATACCCTACACTCTACACTCTATACCCTACACTCTACACTCTATATCCTACACTCTATACCCTACAATCTATACCATACACTCTATACCATACACTCTATACCATACACTCTATCCCCTACACTCTATACCATACACTCTACACTCTATACCCTACACTCTATACCCTACACTCTACACCCTACACTATATACCCTACACTCTACACTCTATACCCTACACTCTCTACCCTACACTCTATACCATACACTCTATACCATACACTCTGTCCCCTACACTCTATACCATACACTTTAAACTCTATACCCTACTTTCTATACCCTACACTCTACACTCTATACCCTACACTCTATACCCTACACTCTACACTCTATACCCTACACTCTATACCCTACACTCTACACTTTATACCCTACACTCTATACCCTACACTCTATACCCTACACTCTATAACCTACACGCTATACCCTACACTCTATACCCTACACTCTATACCCTACACTCTATACCCTACACTCTACACCCTACACTCTATACCCTACACCCTATACCCTACACTTTATACCCTACACTCTACACCCTACACTCTATACCCTACACTCTATACCCTACACTCTATACCCTACACTCTACACTCTATACCCTACACTCTACACTCTATACCCTACACTCTATACCCTACAATCTATACCATACACTCTATACCATACACTCTATACCATACACTCTATCCCCTACACTCTATACCATACACTCTACACTCTATACCCTACACTCTATACCCTACACTCTACACCCTACATTATATACCCTACACTCTACACTCTATACCCTACACTCTCTACCCTACACTCTATACCGTACACTCTATACCATACACTCTGTCTCCTACACTCTATACCATACACTTTAAACTCTATACCCTACTTTCTATACCCTACACTCTACACTCTATACCCTACACTCTATACCCTACACTCTACACTCTATACCCTACACTCTACACTCTATACCCTACACTCTACACCCTACACTCTATACCATACACTCTCTACCCTACACTCTATACCCTACACTCTATACCCTACACTCTACAACATACACTCTAAACCCTACCCTCTATACCTTACACTCTATACCCTACAGTCTACACTCTATACCCTACACTCTATACCATACACTCTATACCCTACACTCTATACCCTACACTCTACACTCTATACCCTACACTCTATACCCTACACTCTATACCCTACACTCTACACTTTATACCCTACACTCTATACCCTACACTCTATACCCTACACTCTATACCCTACACTCTATACCCTACACTCTATACCCTACACTCTACACTCTATACCCTACACTCTATACCCTACACTCTATACCCTACACTCTATACCCTACACTCTACACTTTATACCCTACACTCTATACCCTACACTCTATACCCTACACTCTATACCCTACACTCTACACTCTATAACCTACACTCTATACCCTACACTCTATACCCTACACTCTACACTTTATACCCTCCATTCTATACCCTACACTCTATACCCTCCACTCTATACCCTACACTCTACACCCTACACTCTACACTTTACACTCTATACCCTACACTCTATACCCTACACTCTACACTTTATACCCTACACTCTATACCCTACACTCTATACCCTACACTCTATACCCTACACGCTATACCCTACACTCTATACCCTACACTCTATACCCTACACTCTATACCCTACACCCTACACCCTACACTCTATACCCTACAACCTATACCCTACACTCTATACCCTACACTCTACACCCTACACTCTATACCCTACACTCTATACCCTACACTCTATACCCTACACTCTACACTCTATACCCTACACTCTACACTCTATACCCTACACTCTATACCCTACAATCTATACCATACACTCTATACCATACACTCTATACCATACACTCTATCCCCTACACTCTATACCATACACTCTACACTCTATACCCTACACTCTATACCCTACACTCTACACCCTACACTATATACCCTACACTCTACACTCTATACCCTACACTCTCTACCCTACACTCTATACCATACACTCTATACCATACACTCTGTCCCCTACACTCTATACCATACACTTTAAACTCTATACCCTACTTTCTATACCCTACACTCTACACTCTATACCCTACACTCTATGCCCTACACTCTACACTCTATACCCTACACTCTACACTCTATACCCTACACTCTACACCCTACACTCTTTACCATACACTCTATACCCTACACTCTACACTCTATACCCTACACTCTTTACCCTACACTCTATACCCTACACCCTACGCTCTATACCCTACACTCTATACCCTACACTCTACACTCTATACCCTACACTCTATTCCATACACTCTATACCCTACACTCTATACCCTACACTCTACACTCTATACCCTACACTCTACACTTTACACTCTATACCCTACACTCTATACTCTATACCCTACACTCTATACCGTACATTCTACACTCTATACCCTACACTCTATACCCTACACTCTAATCCCTACACTCTACACTCTATACCCTACACTCTATACCCTACACTCTATACCCTACACTCTACACCCTACACTCTATACCCTACAATCTATACCCTACACTCTATACCCTACACTCTACACTCTATACCCTACACTCTATACCATACACTCTACAATCTATTCCCTACACTCTATACCATACACTCTATACCCTACACTCTATACCCTACACTATACACTCTATACCCTACACTCTACACTCTATACCATACACTCTATACCCTACACTCTATACCCTACACTCTACACTCTATACCCTACAATCTTTACCCTACACTCTATACCCTACACTCTCTACCCTACACTCTATACCCTACACTCTACACTCTATACCCTACACTCTATACCATACACTCTATACCCTACACTCTATACCATACACTCTACACCATACACTCTATCCCCTACACTCTATACCATACACTCTACACTCTATACCCTACACTCTATACCCTACACTCTACACCCTACACTATATACCCTACACTCTACACTCTATACCCTACACTCTACACTCTATACCCTACACTCTATACCCTACAATCTATACCATACACTCTATACCATACACTCTATACCATACACTCTACACTCTATACCCTACACTCTATACCCTACACTCTACACCCTACACTATATACCCTACACTCTACACTCTATACCCTACACTCTACACTCTATACCCTACACTCTATACCCTACAATCTATACCATACACTCTATACCATACACTCTATACCATACACTCTATCCCCTACACTCTATACCATACACTCTACACTCTATACCCTACACTCTATACCCTACACTCTATACCCTACACTCTACACCCTACACTATATACCCTACACTCTACACTCTATACCCTACACTCTCTACCCTACACTCTATACCATACACTCTATACCATACACTCTGTCCCCTACACTCTATACCATACACTTTAAACTCTATACCCTACTTTCTATACCCTACACTCTACACTCTATACCCTACACTCTATACCCTACACTCTACACTCTATACCCTACACTCTACACTCTATACCCTACACTCTACACCCTACACTCTATACCATACACTCTATACCCTACACTCTACACTCTATACCCTACACTCTTTACCCTACACTCTATTCCCTACACCCTACGCTCTATACCCTACACTCTATACCCTACACTCTACACTCTATACCCTACACTCTATTCCATACACTCTATACCCTACACTCTATACCCTACACTCTACACTCTATACCCTACACTCTACACTTTACACTCTATACCCTACACTCTATACTCTATACCCTACACTCTATACCGTACATTCTACACTCTATACCCTACACTCTATACCCTACACTCTAATCCCTACACTCTACACTCTATACCCTACACTCTATACCCTACACTCTATACCCTACACTCTACACCCTACACTCTATACCCTACACTCTATACCCTACACTCTATACCCTACACTCTACACTCTATACCCTACACTCTATACCATACACTCTACAATATATTCCCTACACTCTATACCATACACTCTATACCCTACACTCTATACCCTACACTATACACTCTATACCCTACACTCTACACTCTATACCATACACTCTATACCCTACACTCTATACCCTACACTCTACACTCTATACCCTACAATCTTTACCCTACACTCTATACCCTACACTCTATACCCTACACTCTATACCCTACACTCTACACTCTATACCCTACACTCTATACCATACACTCTATACCCTACACTCTATACCATACACTCTACACCATACACTCTATACCATACACTCTATACCATACACTCTATACCCCAAACTCTACACTCTATACCCTACACTCTAAACCCTACACTCTATACTATACACTCTATACCCTACACTCTATACCCTACACTATACACTCTATACCCTACACTCTACACCATACACTCTATACCCTACACTATACACTCTATATCCTACACTCTATACCCTACACTCTATACCCTACACTCTACACTCTATACACTACACTCTATACCATACACTCTATACCCTACACTCTATACCCTACACTCTACACTCTAAACTGTATACCATACACTCTATACCCAACACTCTACACCCTACACTCTATACCATACACTCTATACCCTACACCATACACTCTATACCCTACACTATACACTCTATATCCTACACTCTATACCCTACACTCTATACCCTACACTCTACACTCTATACACTACACTCTATACCATCCACTCTATACCCTACACTCTATACCCTACACTCTACACTCTAAACTGTATACCATACACTCTATACCCAACACTCTACACCCTACACTCTATACCATACACTCTATACCCTACACCCTACGCTCTATACCCTACACTCTATACCTTACACTCTACACTCTATACCCTACACTCTATTCCATACACTCTATACCCTACACTCTATACCCTACACTCTACACTCTATACCCTACACTCTACACTTTACGCTCTATACCCTACACTCTATACCCTACACTCTATACTCTATACCCTACACTCTATAACGGACATTCTACACTCTATACCCTACACTCTATACCCTACACTCTAATCCCTACACTCTACACTCTATACCCTACACTCTATACCCTACACTCTATACCCTACACTCTACACTCTATACCCTACACTCTATACCCTACACTCTATACCCTACACTCTATACCCTACACTCTACACTCTATACCCTGCACTCTATACCATACACTCCATACCCTACACTCTACACTCTATTCCCTACACTCTATACCATACACTCTATACCCTACACTCAATACCCTACACTATACACTCTATACCCTACACTCTACGCTCTATAACATACACTCTATACCTTACACCCTATACCCTACACTCTACACTCTATACCCTACAATCTATACCCTACACTGTATACCCTACTCTCTATACCCTACTCTCTATACCCTACACTCTATACCCTACACTCTATACCCTACACCCTACGCTCTATACCCTACACTCTATACCTTACACTCTACACTCTATACCCTACACTCTATTCCATACACTCTATACCCTACACTCTATACCCTACACTCTACACTCTATACCCTACACTCTACACTTTACACTCTATACCCTACACTCTATACCCTACACTCTATACTCTATACCCTACACTCTATACCGGACATTCTACACTCTATACCCTACACTCTATACCCTACACTCTAATCCCTACACTCTACACTCTATACCCTACACTCTATACCCTACACTCTATACCCTACACTCTACACTCTATACCCTACACTCTATACCCTACACTCTATACCCTACACTCTATACCCTACACTCTACACTCTATACCCTGCACTCTATACCATACACTCCATACCCTACACTCTACACTCTATTCCCTACACTCTATACCATACACTCTATACCCTACACTCAATACCCTACACTATACACTCTATACCCTACACTCTACGCTCTATAACATACACTCTATACCTTACACCCTATACCCTACACTCTACACTCTATACCCTACAATCTATACCCTACACTGTATACCCTACTCTCTATACCCTACTCTCTATACCCTACACTCTACACTCTATACCCTACACTCTATACCATACACTCTATACCCTACAGTCTATACCCTACACTCTACACTCTATACCATACACTCTATACCCTACACTCTATACCCTACACTCTACACTCTATACCCTACAATCTATACCCTACACTCTATACCCTACTCTATACCCTACACTCTACACTCTATACCCTACACTCTATACCATAAACGCCACACCCTACACTCTATACCATACACGCTATACCCTACACTCTACACTCTATACCCCACACTCTATAGCACACACTCTACACCCTACACTCTATACCATACACTCTAATCCCTACACTCTACACTCTATACCCTGCACTCTATACCCTACACTCTACACTCTATTCCATACACTCTATACCCTATACTCTATACCCTACACTCTACACTCTACACTCTATTCCATACACTCTATACCCTACACTCTATACCCTATACTCTACACTCTATACCCTACACTCTACACTCTGCACTCTAAACTCTATACCTTACACTCTATTCCATACACTCTATACCCTACACTCTATACCCTACACTCTACACTCTATACCCTACACTCTATACCATACACTCTATACCCTACACTCTATACCATACCCTCTACACCATACACTCTATACCATACACTCTATACCATACACTCTATACCCCAAACTCTACACTCTATACCCTAAACTCTAAACCCTACACTCTATACTATACACTCTATACCCTACACTCTATACCCTACACTATACACTCTATACCCTACACTCTACACCATACACTCTATACCCTACACTATACACTCTATATCCTACACTCTATACCCTACACTCTATACCCTACACTCTACACTCTATACACTACACTCTATACCATACACTCTATACCCTACACTCTATACCCTACACTCTACACTCTAAACTGTATACCATACACTCTATACCCAACACTCTACACCCTACACTCTATACCATACACTCTATACCCTACACTCTACACTCTATACCCTACACTCTATACCCTACACTCTATACCCTACACCCTACGCTCTATACCCTACACTCTATACCTTACACTCTACACTCTATACCCTACACTCTATTCCATACACTCTATACCCTACACTCTATACCCTACACTCTACACTCTATACCCTACACTCTACACTTTACACTCTATACCCTACACTCTATACCCTACACTCTATACTCTATACCCTACACTCTATAACGGACATTCTACACTCTATACCCTACACTCTATACCCTACACTCTAATCCCTACACTCTACACTCTATACCCTACACTCTATACCCTACACTCTATACCCTACACTCTACACTCTATACCCTACACTCTATACCCTACACTCTATACCCTACACTCTATACCCTACACTCTACACTCTATACCCTGCACTCTATACCATACACTCCATACCCTACACTCTACACTCTATTCCCTACACTCTATACCATACACTCTATACCCTACACTCAATACCCTACACTATACACTCTATACCCTACACTCTACGCTCTATAACATACACTCTATACCTTACACCCTATACCCTACACTCTACACTCTATACCCTACAATCTATACCCTACACTGTATACCCTACTCTCTATACCCTACTCTCTATACCCTACACTCTACACTCTATACCCTACACTCTATACCATACACTCTATACCCTACAGTCTATACCCTACACTCTACACTCTATACCATACATTCTATACCCTACACTCTATACCCTACACTCTACACTCTATACCCTACAATCTATACCCTACACTCTATACCCTACTCTATACCCTACACTCTACACTCTATACCCTACACTCTATACCATAAACGCCACACCCTACACTCTATACCATACACGCTATACCCTACACTCTACACTCTATACCCCACACTCTATAGCATACACTCTACACCCTACACTCTATACCATACACTCTAATCCCTACACTCTACACTCTATACCCTGCACTCTATACCCTACACTCTACACTCTATTCCATACACTCTATACCCTATACTCTATACCCTACACTCTACACTCTACACTCTATTCCATACACTCTATACCCTACACTCTATACCCTATACTCTACACTCTATACCCTACACTCTACACTCTGCACTCTAAACTCTATACCTTACACTCTATTCCATACACTCTATACCCTACACTCTATACCCTACACTCTACACTCTATACCCTACACTCTATACCATACACTCTATACCCTACACTCTATACCATACACTCTACACCATACACTCTATACCATACACTCTATACCATACACTCTATACCCCAAACTCTACACTCTATACCCTACACTCTAAACCCTACACTCTTTACTATACACTCTATACCCTACACTCTATACCCTACACTATACACTCTATACCCTACACTCTACACCATACACTCTATACCCTACACTATACACTCTATATCCTACACTCTATACCCTACACTCTATACCCTACACTCTACACTCTATACACTACACTCTATACCATACACTCTATACCCTACACTATACACTCTATATCCTACACTCTATACCCTACACTCTATACCCTACACTCTACACTCTATACACTACACTCTATACCATACACTCTATACCCTACACTCTATACCCTACACTATACACTCTATACCCTACACTCTACACCATACACTCTATACCCTACACTATACACTCTATATCCTACACTCTATACCCTACACTCTATACCCTACACTCTACACTCTATACACTACACTCTATACCATACACTCTATACCCTACACTCTATACCCTACACTCTACACTCTAAACTGTATACCATACACTCTATACCCAACACTCTACACCCTACACTCTATACCATACACTCTATACCCTACACTCTACACTCTATACCCTACACTCTATACCCTACACTCTATACCCTACACCCTACGCTCTATACCCTACACTCTATACCTTACACTCTACACTCTATACCCTACACTCTATTCCATACACTCTATACCCTACACTCTATACCCTACACTCTACACTCTATACCCTACACTCTACACTTTACACTCTATACCCTACACTCTATACCCTACACTCTATACTCTATACCCTACACTCTATAACGGACATTCTACACTCTATACCCTACACTCTATACCCTACACTCTAATCCCTACACTCTACACTCTATACCCTACACTCTATACCCTACACTCTATACCCTACACTCTACACAGTATACCCTACACTCTATACCCTACACTCTATACCCTACACTCTACACTTTATACCCTACACTCTATACCCTACACTCTATACCCTACACTCTATACCCTACACTCTACACTTTATACCCTACACTCTATACCCTACACTCTATACCCTACACTCTACACTTTATACCCTACACTCTATACCCTACACTCTATACCCTGCACTCTATACCCTACACTCTATACCCTACACTCTACACTCTATACCCTACACTCTATACCCTACACGCTATACCCTACACTCTATACCCTACACTCTATACCCTACACTCTACACTTTATACCCTACACTCTATACCCTACACTCTATACCCTACACTCTATACCCTACACTATATACCCAACACTCTATACCCTACACTCTACACTCTATAACCTACACTCTATACCCTACACTCTATACCCTACACTCTACACTTTATACCCTACATTCTATACTCCTTGCAAACGCTGAACTACACACTCATGTAATGTGTCCCCTCACACCGTCCAACCGTCCTGGAGGTGGGACTTTCCTTTGTAATGTGACGCAGCACAGCCGTCATTGCTACCCCCTTGGCACCGTGCGCTGCCTCCTTAGCGTTGTTTGATTCCGTCATGGACCCTGCGCTGTTATGTTATCCCTTGGCCATGCACAGTTTGCGCTGCCCGTCCTCTGACATCATTTGTTGTCGTCCTGGCTGCGCCTGTGCGTCCACGCTGCCCGAAATCACACCTCGCAGTGTCGTCTAATGTGATCCCACAGTGGGCCTGGTATCCATGGCCATGCGCAGTGCATATACTAGCCTCTCACTCCCCTTCTTCACGCTTCTTCAGACTAGGCGGCGTCAGCTGATCCCTAATAGCATGCCACGGCCGTGACGCCGCACAGTCTGAAGAAGCAGGAAGGAGGTGAGTGAGAGGCGATGATATGCACTGCGCATGCCCATGGATCCCTGGCCCGCAGTGGGACTACATTAGATGACACTGCAAGGTTGGATCTCGGGCAGCTTGGACGCACAGGCACTGCCAGCCTGACACCTACATGATGTCAGAAGACGGGCACCGCTAACTGTGCATGGCCAAGGGATAACATTACAGTGCGGGCTCCGTGACAGAACCAAACAACGTTGAGGAGGTGGTGCCCGGCACCAAGGGGGTTGGAATGACGGCTGTGCTGTGTCACATTACAAAGGAAAGTCCCACTTCCGGGATGGTTTGACGGTGTGAGGGGACACATTATATGAGTGTGTACTTCAGCGTTTGCAAGGAGCATAATTTTCGGAGCCACCATTTTCCATGTGCAGTATTACTGCTGTACAAGATGGCTCTTTCAGCAACAAATGCCTGGGGGGGGGGGTTAAAGGTTCCCTTTCAACTTGCTCCACTGCAGGCTTCGGCCTACACTCTGCTCCTCTTTGATTCCCTGGGTTTCAACACTGTCAGTTGCCACCTGGAAGTGTTGTCTACACAGAAAAAAACACTAGGTGATGTGTCAGTGGGGTTCAGCACCGCCAGCTGTTCCCCTGCTGTGTAGTCGGCAACGTGTCCAGCACAAGCCACGCTGGCACAACAGAACAAAAGCTGCCACCAGTGCAGGCTTCGGCCTACACTCTGCTCCTCTCCTCCTCCTGCTGACCCTGGGCTCAAACACCGCTAGTTTTTGCCCGGAAGTGCTAGCTGCACAGAGAAAAACACCAGCCAATGTGTTAGTGGGGTTCAGCAACGCCAGCTGTTCCCCTGCTGTGTAGCCGGCAACGTGACCTGCAAACGCCATGCAGGCACAGGAACTGAAATTAAAAGGGAACCTGGCCCCACCCCCCCAGGTGTTTCTATGTATAACAGCCACCTAGTACAGCAGTACTGCTGCATTTGTACAAGGTGGCTGACTTTTTCTCCTTGCCCACGTGGAACTCAACACGTACAAAATGTGTCTCATTGAGACCATTCCACTGTCCCTGAGGTGTGACTTTCCTTTGTAATGATACGCAGCACCCCCCTTGGTAGCGTTTCCCGTCTTTTGTCATCATGGTTAGCTGGCTGCGCCTGTGCATCCGCCCTGCTAGAAACAACGCCCCTCGTTGTCATATTTATTTTGTCAGCGAGGGTGTGGTTTATGGGCACGAGCAGTGCATATGTTCGCCTGTCTTAACTCATCTCCTTCCGCCTTCTTCAGACTGTGCGGCCTCCTGGCCGTGGTAGGCGATAAGGGATCAGCTGAGGCCGCCCAGTCTGGAGCAGGTGTAAGGACATGTGTAAGCGGCAAACCTATTTACTGCACAAGGCCACGAATCCCAGCCACGCAGTGTGATTTTTTGAAAACACACTGTGGGTCTGGGATTCATGTCCATCGCTAACCGCAACGGCCGACATGAAATGAGGTCAGAAGACAGGAAGCGCTCACAGCGCATGGCCAAGGGATCACAATAGCGCAGACTCCTGTACAGCAAATAACAACGCTCAGGAATCTGCGCCCAGTACCTAGGTGCAAATTTTGACACCTGTGCTGCGTCTCGTTAAAAAGACAAGTCACGCCTCCACAACTGTTTGACAGTATAATGGGCTAAATAGTGTACGTGTTTTAGTCAGCGTGTGCAAGGAGCAAAACAAATAGAGCAACCTTTTACTTGTGCAGCATTAATGCTGCACAAGGTGTGGCTCTTGTACCTTGCAACACCTGAGGGGGGGTTAAAGGTAACCTTTGAAATTGGTTCAACTAGGCTTCGGCCTACACTCTGCTCCTCTACTCCTCCTGCTGACCCTGGGCTCAAACACCGCTAGTTTTTGCCCGGAAATGCTAGCTGCACAGAGAAAAACACCAGCCAATGTGTTAGTGGGGTTCAGCACCGCCAGCTGTTCCCCTGCTGTGTAGTCGGCAACGTGTCCAGCACAAGCCACGCTGGCACAACAGAACAAAAGCTGCCACCAGTGCAGGCTTCGGCCTACACTTTGCTCCTCTCCTCCTCCTGCTGACCCTGGGCTCAAACAACGCCAGTTTCTACCCGGACATGCTAGCTGCACAGAGAAAAACACCAGCCAATGTGTTAGTGGGGTTCAGCACCGCCTGCTGTTCCCCCGCTGTGTAGCCGGCATCGTGTCCAGCACAAGCCACGCTGGCACAACCGACCAAAAGCTGCCACCAGTGCAGGCTTCGGCCTACACTTTGCTCCTCTCCTCCTCCTCCTGCTGACCCTGGGCTCTAACACCGCTAGTTTTTGCCCGGACATGCAATCTGCACAGAGAAAAACACCAGTCAATGTGTCAGTGGGGTTCAGCAACGCCAGCTGTTCCCCTGCTGTGTAGCTTGCAACGTGACCTGCAAACGCCACGCAGGCACATGAACTGAAATTGAAGGGAGCCTGCCCCCCACCCACAGGTGTTTCTATGTATATCAGCCACCTTGTACAGCAGTACTGCTGCATTTGTACGAGGTGGCTGACTTTTTCTCCTTGCCCACGTGGAACTCAACACGTACAAAATGTGTCTCATTAGAGACCATTACAATGTCCCTGAGGTGTGACTTTCCTTTGTAATGACACGCAGCACCACCCTTGTTAGCGCTGCCCGTCTTTTGACATCATTGGTTAGCTGGCTGCGCCTGTGCATCTCCCCTGCTCGAAACAACGGCCCTCGGTGTCTTATTTTTTTGGACAGCGAGGGTGTGATTGATGGGCATGTGCAGTGCATATGTTTGCCTGTGTTCACTCATCTCCTTCCGCCTTCTTCAGACTGGGTGTCCTCATGGCCGCGGCAGGCGATAAGGGATCAGATGAGGCCGCCCAGTCTGAAGCAGGTGTAAGGACATGTGTGAGCGGCAAACATATTTAGTGCACCAGGGCACGAATCCCAGCACCGCAGTGTGATTTTTTAAAAACACACTGTGGGTCTGGGATTCATGTCCATCGCTAACCGCAACGGCCGACATGAAATGAGGTCAGAAGACAGGAAGCGCTCACAGCGCATGGCCAAGGGATCACAATAGCGCAGACTCCTGTACAGCAAATAACAACGCTCAGGAATCTGCGCCCAGTACCTAGGTGCAAATTTTGACACCTGTGCTGCGTCTCGTTAAAAAGACAAGTCACGCCTCCACTACTGTTTGACAGTATAATGGGCTAAATAGTGTACGTGTTTAATTCAGCGTGTGCAAGGAGCAAAATTAAATAGAGCAACCTTTGACTTGTGCATCATTAATGCTGTTCAAGGTGTGGCTCTTGTACCTTGCAACACCTGAGGGGGGGGGTTAAAGGTAACCTTTGAAATTGGTTCAACTAGGCTTCGGCCTACACTCTGCTCCTCTACTCCTCCTGCTGACCCTGGGCTCAAACACCGCTAGTTTTTGCCCGGAAATGCTAGCTGCACAGAGAAAAACACCAGCCAATGTGTTAGTGGGGTTCAGCACCGCCAGCTGTTCCCCTGCTGTGTAGTCGGCAACGTGTCCAGCACAAGCCACGCTGGCACAACAGAACAAAAGCTGCCACCAGTGCAGGCTTCGGCCTACACTTTGCTCCTCTCCTCCTCCTGCTGACCCTGGGCTCAAACAACGCCAGTTTCTGCCCGGACATGCTAGCTGCACAGAGAAAAACACCAGCCAATGTGTTAGTGGGGTTCAGCACCGCCTGCTGTTCCCCCGCTGTGTAGCCGGCATCGTGTCCAGCACAAGCCACGCTGGCACAACCGACCAAAAGCTGCCACCAGTGCAGGCTTCGGCCTACACTTTGCTCGTCTCCTCCTCCTCCTGCTGACCCTGGGCTCTAACACCGCTAGTTTTTGCCCGGACATGCAATCTGCACAGAGAAAAACACCAGTCAATGTGTCAGTGGGGTTCAGCAACGCCAGCTGTTCCCCTGCTGTGTAGCTTGCAACGTGACCTGCAAACGCCACGCAGGCACATGAACTGAAATTGAAGGGAGCCTGCCCCCCACCCACAGGTGTTTCTATGTATATCAGCCACCTTGTACAGCAGTACTGCTGCATTTGTACGAGGTGGCTGACTTTTTCTCCTTGCCCACGTGGAACTCAACACGTACAAAATGTGTCTCATTAGAGACCATTACAATGTCCCTGAGGTGTGACTTTCCTTTGTAATGACACGCAGCACCACCCTTGTTAGCGCTGCCCGTCTTTTGACATCATTGGTTAGCTGGCTGCGCCTGTGCATCTCCCCTGCTCGAAACAACGGCCCTCGGTGTCTTATTTTTTTGGACAGCGAGGGTGTGATTGATGGGCATGTGCAGTGCATATGTTTGCCTGTGTTCACTCATCTCCTTCCGCCTTCTTCAGACTGGGTGTCCTCATGGCCGCGGCAGGCGATAAGGGATCAGATGAGGCCGCCCAGTCTGAAGCAGGTGTAAGGACATGTGTGAGCGGCAAACATATTTAGTGCACCAGGGCACGAATCCCAGCACCGCAGTGTGATTTTTTAAAAACACACTGTGGGTCTGGGATTCATGTCCATCGCTAACCGCAACGGCCGACATGAAATGAGGTCAGAAGACAGGAAGCGCTCACAGCGCATGGCCAAGGGATCACAATAGCGCAGACTCCTGTACAGCAAATAACAACGCTCAGGAATCTGCGCCCAGTACCTAGGTGCAAATTTTGACACCTGTGCTGCGTCTCGTTAAAAAGACAAGTCACGCCTCCACTACTGTTTGACAGTATAATGGGCTAAATAGTGTACGTGTTTAATTCAGCGTGTGCAAGGAGCAAAATTAAATAGAGCAACCTTTGACTTGTGCATCATTAATGCTGTTCAAGGTGTGGCTCTTGTACCTTGCAACACCTGAGGGGGGGGTTAAAGGTAACCTTTGAAATTGGTTCAACTAGGCTTCGGCCTACACTCTGCTCCTCTACTCCTCCTGCTGACCCTGGGCTCAAACACCGCTAGTTTTTGCCCGGAAATGCTAGCTGCACAGAGAAAAACACCAGCCAATGTGTTAGTGGGGTTCAGCACCGCCAGCTGTTCCCCTGCTGTGTAGTCGGCAACGTGTCCAGCACAAGCCACGCTGGCACAACAGAACAAAAGCTGCCACCAGTGCAGGCTTCGGCCTACACTTTGCTCCTCTCCTCCTCCTGCTGACCCTGGGCTCAAACAACGCCAGTTTCTGCCCGGACATGCTAGCTGCACAGAGAAAAACACCAGCCAATGTGTTAGTGGGGTTCAGCACCGCCTGCTGTTCCCCCGCTGTGTAGCCGGCATCGTGTCCAGCACAAGCCACGCTGGCACAACCGACCAAAAGCTGCCACCAGTGCAGGCTTCGGCCTACACTTTGCTCCTCTCCTCCTCCTCCTGCTGACCCTGGGCTCTAACACCGCTAGTTTTTGCCCGGACATGCAATCTGCACAGAGAAAAACACCAGTCAATGTGTCAGTGGGGTTCAGCAACGCCAGCTGTTCCCCTGCTGTGTAGCTTGCAACGTGACCTGCAAACGCCACGCAGGCACATGAACTGAAATTGAAGGGAGCCTGCCCCCCACCCACAGGTGTTTCTATGTATATCAGCCACCTTGTACAGCAGTACTGCTGCATTTGTACGAGGTGGCTGACTTTTTCTCCTTGCCCACGTGGAACTCAACACGTACAAAATGTGTCTCATTAGAGACCATTACAATGTCCCTGAGGTGTGACTTTCCTTTGTAATGACACGCAGCACCACCCTTGTTAGCGCTGCCCGTCTTTTGACATCATTGGTTAGCTGGCTGCGCCTGTGCATCTCCCCTGCTCGAAACAACGGCCCTCGGTGTCTTATTTTTTTGGACAGCGAGGGTGTGATTGATGGGCATGTGCAGTGCATATGTTTGCCTGTGTTCACTCATCTCCTTCCGCCTTCTTCAGACTGGGTGTCCTCATGGCCGCGGCAGGCGATAAGGGATCAGATGAGGCCGCCCAGTCTGAAGCAGGTGTAAGGACATGTGTGAGCGGCAAACATATTTAGTGCACCAGGGCACGAATCCCAGCACCGCAGTGTGATTTTTTAAAAACACACTGTGGGTCTGGGATTCATGTCCATCGCTAACCGCAACGGCCGACATGAAATGAGGTCAGAAGACAGGAAGCGCTCACAGCGCATGGCCAAGGGATCACAATAGCGCAGACTCCTGTACAGCAAATAACAACGCTCAGGAATCTGCGCCCAGTACCTAGGTGCAAATTTTGACACCTGTGCTGCGTCTCGTTAAAAAGACAAGTCACGCCTCCACTACTGTTTGACAGTATAATGGGCTAAATAGTGTACGTGTTTAATTCAGCGTGTGCAAGGAGCAAAATTAAATAGAGCAACCTTTGACTTGTGCATCATTAATGCTGTTCAAGGTGTGGCTCTTGTACCTTGCAACACCTGAGGGGGGGGTTAAAGGTAACCTTTGAAATTGGTTCAACTAGGCTTCGGCCTACACTCTGCTCCTCTACTCCTCCTGCTGACCCTGGGCTCAAACACCGCTAGTTTTTGCCCGGAAATGCTAGCTGCACAGAGAAAAACACCAGCCAATGTGTTAGTGGGGTTCAGCACCGCCAGCTGTTCCCCTGCTGTGTAGTCGGCAACGTGTCCAGCACAAGCCACGCTGGCACAACAGAACAAAAGCTGCCACCAGTGCAGGCTTCGGCCTACACTTTGCTCCTCTCCTCCTCCTGCTGACCCTGGGCTCAAACAACGCCAGTTTCTGCCCGGACATGCTAGCTGCACAGAGAAAAACACCAGCCAATGTGTTAGTGGGGTTCAGCACCGCCTGCTGTTCCCCCGCTGTGTAGCCGGCATCGTGTCCAGCACAAGCCACGCTGGCACAACCGACCAAAAGCTGCCACCAGTGCAGGCTTCGGCCTACACTTTGCTCCTCTCCTCCTCCTCCTGCTGACCCTGGGCTCTAACACCGCTAGTTTTTGCCCGGACATGCAATCTGCACAGAGAAAAACACCAGTCAATGTGTCAGTGGGGTTCAGCAACGCCAGCTGTTCCCCTGCTGTGTAGCTTGCAACGTGACCTGCAAACGCCACGCAGGCACATGAACTGAAATTGAAGGGAGCCTGCCCCCCACCCACAGGTGTTTCTATGTATATCAGCCACCTTGTACAGCAGTACTGCTGCATTTGTACGAGGTGGCTGACTTTTTCTCCTTGCCCACGTGGAACTCAACACGTACAAAATGTGTCTCATTAGAGACCATTACAATGTCCCTGAGGTGTGACTTTCCTTTGTAATGACACGCAGCACCACCCTTGTTAGCGCTGCCCGTCTTTTGACATCATTGGTTAGCTGGCTGCGCCTGTGCATCTCCCCTGCTCGAAACAACGGCCCTCGGTGTCTTATTTTTTTGGACAGCGAGGGTGTGATTGATGGGCATGTGCAGTGCATATGTTTGCCTGTGTTCACTCATCTCCTTCCGCCTTCTTCAGACTGGGTGTCCTCATGGCCGCGGCAGGCGATAAGGGATCAGATGAGGCCGCCCAGTCTGAAGCAGGTGTAAGGACATGTGTGAGCGGCAAACATATTTAGTGCACCAGGGCACGAATCCCAGCACCGCAGTGTGATTTTTTAAAAACACACTGTGGGTCTGGGATTCATGTCCATCGCTAACCGCAACGGCCGACATGAAATGAGGTCAGAAGACAGGAAGCGCTCACAGCGCATGGCCAAGGGATCACAATAGCGCAGACTCCTGTACAGCAAATAACAACGCTCAGGAATCTGCGCCCAGTACCTAGGTGCAAATTTTGACACCTGTGCTGCGTCTCGTTAAAAAGACAAGTCACGCCTCCACTACTGTTTGACAGTATAATGGGCTAAATAGTGTACGTGTTTAATTCAGCGTGTGCAAGGAGCAAAATTAAATAGAGCAACCTTTGACTTGTGCATCATTAATGCTGTTCAAGGTGTGGCTCTTGTACCTTGCAACACCTGAGGGGGGGGTTAAAGGTAACCTTTGAAATTGGTTCAACTAGGCTTTGGCCAACACTCTGCTCCTCTACTCCTCCTGCTGACCCTGGGCTCAAACACCGCTAGTTTTTGCCCGGAAATGCTAGCTGCACAGAGAAAAACACCAGCCAATGTGTTAGTGGGGTTCAGCACCGCCAGCTGTTCCCCTGCTGTGTAGTCGGCAACGTGTCCAGCACAAGCCACGCTGGCACAACAGAACAAAAGCTGCCACCAGTGCAGGCTTCGGCCTACACTTTGCTCCTCTCCTCCTCCTGCTGACCCTGGGCTCAAACAACGCCAGTTTCTGCCCGGACATGCTAGCTGCACAGAGAAAAACACCAGCCAATGTGTTAGTGTGGTTCAGCACCGCCAGCTGTTCCCCCGCTGTGTAGCCGGCATCGTGTCCAGCACAAGCCACGCTGGCACAACCGACCAAAAGCTGCCACCAGTGCAGGCTTCGGCCTACACTTTGCTCCTCTCCTCCTCCTCCTGCTGACCCTGGGCTCTAACACCGCTAGTTTTTGCCCGGACATGCAATCTGCACAGAGAAAAACACCAGTCAATGTGTCAGTGGGGTTCAGCAACGCCAGCTGTTCCCCTGCTGTGTAGCTTGCAACGTGACCTGCAAACGCCACGCAGGCACATGAACTGAAATTGAAGGGAGCCTGCCCCCCACCCCCCCAGGTGTTTCTATGTATAACAGCCACCTTGTACAGCAGTACTGCTGCATTTGGACAAGGTGGCTGACTTTTTCTCCTTGCACACGTGGAACTCAACAAGTACAAAATGTGTCTCATTACAGACCATTACAATGTCCCTGAGGTGTGACTTTCCTTTTTAATGACACGCAGCACCCCCATTGTTAGCGCTGCCCGTCTCCTGACATCATTGGTTGGCTGGCTGTGCCTGTGCGTCCCCCCTGCCCGACACAACGCCCCCCGTTGTCTCATATATTTTGACTGCGAGGGTGTGATTGATGGGCACGAGCAGTGCATATGTTCCCCTGTTTTCACTCCCCTCCTTCCGCCTTCTTCTGACTGTGCGGCCTCATGGCCGCGGCATGCGATAAGGGATCAGCTGAGGCCGCCCAGTCTGAAGCAGGTGTAAGGACATGTGTGAGCGGCGAACATATTTACTGCACAAGGCCACGAATCCCAGCACCGCAGTGTGACTTTAGGAAAAGCCACTGTGGGTCTGGGATTTATGGCCATCGTTAACCGCACCGGCCAACATGAAATGAGGTCATGAGACGGCCTGCACTAACAGGGTATTGCCAAGGGATAACACAAGAGCGCAGTTTCCTGTACTGCAAATAACAACGGTAAGGAATCTGCGCACAGCACCTAGGTGTAAATTTGTACACCTGTGCTGCGTCTCCTTAAAAAGACTAGTAGTCACGCCTCCACTACTGTTTGACAGTATAATGGGCTATATAGTGTACGTGTTTAATTCAGCGTGTGCAAGGAGCAAAATTAAATAGAGCAACCTTTGACTTGTGCATCATTAATGCTGTTCAAGGTGTGGCTCTTGTACCTTGCAACACCTGAGGGGGGGGTTAAAGGTAACCTTTGAAATTGGTTCAACTAGGCTTTGGCCAACACTCTGCTCCTCTACTCCTCCTGCTGACCCTGGGCTCAAACACCGCTAGTTTTTGCCCGGAAATGCTAGCTGCACAGAGAAAAACACCAGCCAATGTGTTAGTGGGGTTCAGCACCGCCAGCTGTTCCCCTGCTGTGTAGTCGGCAACGTGTCCAGCACAAGCCACGCTGGCACAACAGAACAAAAGCTGCCACCAGTGCAGGCTTCGGCCTACACTTTGCTCCTCTCCTCCTCCTGCTGACCCTGGGCTCAAACAACGCCAGTTTCTGCCCGGACATGCTAGCTGCACAGAGAAAAACACCAGCCAATGTGTTAGTGGGGTTCAGCACCGCCAGCTGTTCCCCTGCTGTGCAGCTTGCAACGTGACCTGCAAACGCCACGCAGGCACATGAACTGAAATTGAAGGGAGCCTGCCCCCCACCCACAGGTGTTTCTATGTATATCAGCCACCTTGTACAGCAGTACTGCTGCATTTGTACGAGGTGGCTGACTTTTTCTCCTTGCCCACGTGGAACTCAACACGTAAAAAATGTGTCTCATTAGAGACCATTACAATGTCCCTGAGGTGTGACTTTCCTTTGTAATGACACGCAGCACCCCCATTGTTAGCGCTGCCCGTCTCCTGACATCATTGGTTGGCTGGCTGTGCCTGTGCGTCCCCCCTGCCCGACACAACGCCCCCCGTTGTCTCATATATTTTGACTGCGAGGGTGTGATTGATGGGCACGAGCAGTGCATATGTTCCCCTGTTTTCACTCCCCTCCTTCCGCCTTCTTCTGACTGTGCGGCCTCATGGCCGCGGCATGCGATAAGGGATCAGCTGAGGCCGCCCAGTCTGAAGCAGGTGTAAGGACATGTGTGAGCGGCGAACATATTTACTGCACAAGGCCACGAATCCCAGCACCGCAGTGTGACTTTAGGAAAAGCCACTGTGGGTCTGGGATTTATGGCCATCGTTAACCGCACCGGCCAACATGAAATGAGGTCATGAGACGGCCTGCACTAACAGGGTATTGCCAAGGGATAACACAAGAGCGCAGACTCCTGTACAGCAAATAACAACGCTCAGGAATCTGCGCCCAGTACCTAGGTGCAAATTTTGACACCTGTGCTGCGTCTCGTTAAAAAGACAAGTCACGCCTCCACAACTGTTTGACAGTATAATGGGCTAAATAGTGTACGTGTTTAATTCAGCGTGTGCAAGGAGCAAAATTAAATAGAGCAACCTTTGACTTGTGCATCATTAATGCTGTTCAAGGTGTGGCTCTTGTACCTTGCAACACCTGAGGGGGGGGTTAAAGGTAACCTTTGAAATTGGTTCAACTAGGCTTCGGCCTACACTCTGCTCCTCTACTCCTCCTGCTGACCCTGGGCTCAAACACCGCTAGTTTTTGCCCGGAAATGCTAGCTGCACAGAGAAAAACACCAGCCAATGTGTTAGTGGGGTTCAGCACCGCCAGCTGTTCCCCTGCTGTGTAGTCGGCAACGTGTCCAGCACAAGCCACGCTGGCACAACAGAACAAAAGCTGCCACCAGTGCAGGCTTCGGCCTACACTTTGCTCCTCTCCTCCTCCTGCTGACCCTGGGCTCAAACAACGCCAGTTTCTGCCCGGACATGCTAGCTGCACAGAGAAAAACACCAGCCAATGTGTTAGTGTGGTTCAGCACCGCCAGCTGTTCCCCCGCTGTGTAGCCGGCATCGTGTCCAGCACAAGCCACGCTGGCACAACCGACCAAAAGCTGCCACCAGTGCAGGCTTCGGCCTACACTTTGCTCCTCTCCTCCTCCTCCTGCTGACCCTGGGCTCTAACACCGCTAGTTTTTGCCCGGACATGCAATCTGCACAGAGAAAAACACCAGTCAATGTGTCAGTGGGGTTCAGCAACGCCAGCTGTTCCCCTGCTGTGTAGCTTGCAACGTGACCTGCAAATGCCACGCAGGCACATGAACTGAAATTGAAGGGAGCCTGCCCCCCACCCCCCCAGGTGTTTCTATGTATAACAGCCACCTTGTACAGCAGTACTGCTGCATTTGTACAAGGTGGCTGACGTTTTCTCCTTGCCCACGTGGAACTCAACACGTACAAAATGTGTCTCTTTGAGACCATTCCACTGTCCCTGAGGTGTGACTTTCCTTTCTAATGATACGCAGCACCCCCCTTGGTAGCGCTTCCCGTCTTCTGACATCATTGGTTGGCTACTTGCGCCTGTTCGTCCGCCCTGCCTGAATAAAATGCTCCTCGTTGTCTTAATTATTTTGACTGCGAGGGTGTGATTGATGGGCACGAGCAGTGCATATCTTCGCCTGTCTTAACTCATCTCCTTCCGCCTTCTTCAGACTGTGCAGCCTCATGGCCGCGGCATGCGAGAAGGGATCAGCAGAGGCCGCCCAGTCTGAAGCAGGTGTAAGGACGTGTGTGAGCGGCCAAAATATTTACTGCTCAAGGCCACGAATCCCAGCACCGCAGTGTGACTTTAGGAAAAGCCACTGTGGGTCTGGGATTTATGGCCATCGTTAACCGCAACGGCCAACATGAAATGAGGTCATAAGATGGGCAGCGCTAACAGGGCATTGCCAAGGGATAACACAAGAGCGCAGACTCCTGTACAGCAAATAACAACGCTCAGGAAGCTGCGCCAAGCACCAAGGCGTTATTTTGGACACCTGTGCTGCGTCTCATCAAAAAACCAAGTCACGCATCCACTACAGTTTTACTGTAGAATGGGGTAAATTGTGTATGTCTTTCATTCAGCGTGTGCAAGTAGACAAATTAATAGAGCAACCTTTCACTTGTGCAGCATTAATACTGCACAAGGTGTGTCTCTTGTACTTTGTAACACCTGAGGGGGGGGTTAAAGGTTTCCTTTGAAATTGGTTCAACTAGGCTTCGGCCTACACTCTGCTCCTCTCCTCCTCCTCCTGCTTCAACACGGGCTCTAACATCGCAAGTTTTTGCCCGCAAGTGCTAGCTGCACAGATAAAAACACACGCCATTGTGTTAGTGGGGTTCAGCAACGCCAGCTGTTCCCCCAGTGTGTAGCCGGCAAAGTGTCCTGCAAACGCAACGCAGACACAAAGCTGCCTCCAGTGCAGGCTTCGGCCTACACTCATCTCCCCCTGCTTACCCTTTGCTCCAACACCGCTAGTTGGGGCTCTAGGAAGACAATCTTTAATAGGCAAGGCAACGCATCCGGGTTCCAGCACCGCCAGCTGGTTCTCGGCAGTCTTCTTGTCACAGGTACTCCCTCGTGCCAAGCCTGGTTTCAGCACCGTCAGCTGTTTCCGGGTTGTGTCAACTTCACTGAGACGCCTATGCTTGCCCCGTCGTGGGGCGGTCGAGTTAGCCAACTCCAGGGTGCCTCCAGTTTAGGAGCTTCCTATGTGGGCTGCGTGAACTGGTAGTCAAGGCTGGTTCTGTAGTGCCAGTAGGCCCAGCTCCCCCTGTAGGACTGTTGGGGTTCGGTAACTGCGGCTGCCTCGCGGCCTAGCTGTTCTCTCCTCTCCTGTGGGCCTTCGGGTCCACCACCTGGTTCCAGCACCGTCAGCTGGTTCCGGGCCGAGCCTTTGGCTTAGGTGCCTCCTCCTGGGTATCCGAGTTCCGCCAACGCCAGGCGGTCCTTGGTAGTGCTTTTAAGCGCGGGCACCTACAGCTTAGTAACCGGGTTCCAGCACCGTCAGCTGGTCCTCGGTCGTGCCATTGGCTCTTGCACACTGGGGCAACGCATCCGGGTTCCAGCACCGCCAGCTGGTTCTCGGCAGTGTTCTTGTCACAGGTACTCCCTCGTGCCAAGCCTGGTTTCAGCACCGTCAGCTGTTTCCGGGTTGTGTCAACTTCACTGAGACGCCTATGCTTGCCCCGTCGTGGGGCGGTCGAGTTAGCCAACTCCAGGGTGCCTCCAGTTTAGGAGCTTCCTATGTGGGCTGCGTGAACTGGTAGTCAAGGCTGGTTCTGTAGTGCCAGTAGGCCCAGCTCCCCCTGTAGGACTGTTGGGGTTCGGTAACTGCGGCTGCCTCGCGGCCTAGCTGTTCTCTCCTCTCCTGTGGGCCTTGGGGTCCACCACCTGGTTCCAGCACCGTCAGCTGGTTCCGGGCCGAGCCTTTGGCTAAGGTGCCTCCTCCTGGGTATCCGAGTTCCGCCAACGCCAGGCGGTCCTTGGTAGTGCTTTTAAGCGCGGGCACCTACAGCTTAGTAACCGGGTTCCAGCACCGTCAGCTGGTCCTCGGTCGTGCCATTGGCTCTTGCACACTGGGGCAACGCATCCGGGTTCCAGCACCGCCAGCTGGTTCTCGGCAGTGTTCTTGTCACAGGTACTCCCTCGTGCCAAGCCTGGTTTCAGCACCGTCAGCTGTTTCCGGGTTGTGTCAACTTCACTGAGACGCCTATGCTTGCCCCGTCGTGGGGCGGTCGAGTTAGCCAACTCCAGGGTGCCTCCAGTTTAGGAGCTTCCTATGTGGGCTGCGTGAACTGGTAGTCAAGGCTGGTTCTGTAGTGCCAGTAGGCCCAGCTCCCCCTGTAGGACTGTTGGGGTTCGGTAACTGCGGCTGCCTCGCGGCCTAGCTGTTCTCTCCTCTCCTGTGGGCCTTCGGGTCCACCACCTGGTTCCAGCACCGTCAGCTGGTTCCGGGCCGAGCCTTTGGCTTAGGTGCCTCCTCCTGGGTATCCGAGTTCCGCCAACGCCAGGCGGTCCTTGGTAGTGCTTTTAAGAGCGGGCACCTACAGCTTAGTAACCGGGTTCCAGCACCGTCAGCTGGTCCTCGGTCGTGCCATTGGCTCTTGCACACTGGGGCAACGCATCCGGGTTCCAGCACCGCCAGCTGGTTCTCGGCAGTGTTCTTGTCACAGGTACTCCCTCGTGCCAAGCCTGGTTTCAGCACCGTCAGCTGTTTCCGGGTTGTGTCAACTTCACTGAGACGCCTATGCTTGCCCCGTCGTGGGGCGGTCGAGTTAGCCAACTCCAGGGTGCCTCCAGTTTAGGAGCTTCCTATGTGGGCTGCGTGAACTGGTAGTCAAGGCTGGTTCTGTAGTGCCAGTAGGCCCAGCTCCCCCTGTAGGACTGTTGGGGTTCGGTAACTGCGGCTGCCTCGCGGCCTAGCTGTTCTCTCCTCTCCTGTGGGCCTTCGGGTCCACCACCTGGTTCCAGCACCGTCAGCTGGTTCCGGGCCGAGCCTTTGGCTTAGGTGCCTCCTCCTGGGTATCCGAGTTCCGCCAACGCCAGGCGGTCCTTGGTAATGCTTTTAAGCGCGGGCACCTACAGCTTAGTAACCGGGTTCCAGCACCGTCAGCTGGTCCTCGGTCGTGCCATTGGCTCTTGCACACTGGGGCAACGCATCCGGGTTCCAGCACCGCCAGCTGGTTCTCGGCAGTGTTCTTGTCACAGGTACTCCCTCGTGCCAAGCCTGGTTTCAGCACCGTCAGCTGTTTCCGGGTTGTGTCAACTTCACTGAGACGCCTATGCTTGCCCCGTCGTGGGGCGGTCGAGTTAGCCAACTCCAGGGTGCCTCCAGTTTAGGAGCTTCCTATGTGGGCTGCGTGAACTGGTAGTCAAGGCTGGTTCTGTAGTGCCAGTAGGCCCAGCTCCCCCTGTAGGACTGTTGGGGTTCGGTAACTGCGGCTGCCTCGCGGCCTAGCTGTTCTCTCCTCTCCTGTGGGCCTTCGGGTCCACCACCTGGTTCCAGCACCGTCAGCTGGTTCCGGGCCGAGCCTTTGGCTTAGGTGCCTCCTCCTGGGTATCCGAGTTCCGCCAACGCCAGGCGGTCCTTGGTAGTGCTTTTAAGCGCGGGCACCTACAGCTTAGTAACCGGGTTCCAGCACCGTCAGCTGGTCCTCGGTCGTGCCATTGGCTCTTGCACACTGGGGCAACGCATCCGGGTTCCAGCACCGCCAGCTGGTTCTCGGCAGTGTTCTTGTCACAGGTACTCCCTCGTGCCAAGCCTGGTTTCAGCACCGTCAGCTGTTTCCGGGTTGTGTCAACTTCACTGAGACGCCTATGCTTGCCCCGTCGTGGGGCGGTCGAGTTAGCCAACTCCAGGGTGCCTCCAGTTTAGGAGCTTCCTATGTGGGCTGCGTGAACTGGTAGTCAAGGCTGGTTCTGTAGTGCCAGTAGGCCCAGCTCCCCCTGTAGGACTGTTGGGGTTCGGTAACTGCGGCTGCCTCGCGGCCTAGCTGTTCTCTCCTCTCCTGTGGGCCTTCGGGTCCACCACCTGGTTCCAGCACCGTCAGCTGGTTCCGGGCCGAGCCTTTGGCTTAGGTGCCTCCTCCTGGGTATCCGAGTTCCGCCAACGCCAGGCGGTCCTTGGTAGTGCTTTTAAGCGCGGGCACCTACAGCTTAGTAACCGGGTTCCAGCACCGTCAGCTGGTCCTCGGTCGTGCCATTGGCTCTTGCACACTGGGGCAACGCATCCGGGTTCCAGCACCGCCAGCTGGTTCTCGGCAGTGTTCTTGTCACAGGTACTCCCTCGTGCCAAGCCTGGTTTCAGCACCGTCAGCTGTTTCCGGGTTGTGTCAACTTCACTGAGACGCCTATGCTTGCCCCGTCGTGGGGCGGTCGAGTTAGCCAACTCCAGGGTGCCTCCAGTTTAGGAGCTTCCTATGTGGGCTGCGTGAACTGGTAGTCAAGGCTGGTTCTGTAGTGCCAGTAGGCCCAGCTCCCCCTGTAGGACTGTTGGGGTTCGGTAACTGCGGCTGCCTCGCGGCCTAGCTGTTCTCTCCTCTCCTGTGGGCCTTCGGGTCCACCACCTGGTTCCAGCACCGTCAGCTGGTTCCGGGCCGAGCCTTTGGCTTAGGTGCCTCCTCCTGGGTATCCGAGTTCCGCCAACGCCAGGCGGTCCTTGGTAGTGCTTTTAAGCGCGGGCACCTACAGCTTAGTAACCGGGTTCCAGCACCGTCAGCTGGTCCTCGGTCGTGCCATTGGCTCTTGCACACTGGGGCAACGCATCCGGGTTCCAGCACCGCCAGCTGGTTCTCGGCAGTGTTCTTGTCACAGGTACTCCCTCGTGCCAAGCCTGGTTTCAGCACCGTCAGCTGTTTCCGGGTTGTGTCAACTTCACTGAGACGCCTATGCTTGCCCCGTCGTGGGGCGGTCGAGTTAGCCAACTCCAGGGTGCCTCCAGTTTAGGAGCTTCCTATGTGGGCTGCGTGAACTGGTAGTCAAGGCTGGTTCTGTAGTGCCAGTAGGCCCAGCTCCCCCTGTAGGACTGTTGGGGTTCGGTAACTGCGGCTGCCTCGCGGCCTAGCTGTTCTCTCCTCTCCTGTGGGCCTTCGGGTCCACCACCTGGTTCCAGCACCGTCAGCTGGTTCCGGGCCGAGCCTTTGGCTTAGGTGCCTCCTCCTGGGTATCCGAGTTCCGCCAACGCCAGGCGGTCCTTGGTAGTGCTTTTAAGCGCGGGCACCTACAGCTTAGTAACCGGGTTCCAGCACCGTCAGCTGGTCCTCGGTCGTGCCATTGGCTCTTGCACACTGGGGCAACGCATCCGGGTTCCAGCACCGCCAGCTGGTTCTCGGCAGTGTTCTTGTCACAGGTACTCCCTCGTGCCAAGCCTGGTTTCAGCACCGTCAGCTGTTTCCGGGTTGTGTCAACTTCACTGAGACGCCTATGCTTGCCCCGTCGTGGGGCGGTCGAGTTAGCCAACTCCAGGGTGCCTCCAGTTTAGGAGCTTCCTATGTGGGCTGCGTGAACTGGTAGTCAAGGCTGGTTCTGTAGTGCCAGTAGGCCCAGCTCCCCCTGTAGGACTGTTGGGGTTCGGTAACTGCGGCTGCCTCGCGGCCTAGCTGTTCTCTCCTCTCCTGTGGGCCTTGGGGTCCACCACCTGGTTCCAGCACCGTCAGCTGGTTCCGGGCCGAGCCTTTGGCTAAGGTGCCTCCTCCTGGGTATCCGAGTTCCGCCAACGCCAGGCGGTCCTTGGTAGTGCTTTTAAGCGCGGGCACCTACAGCTTAGTAACCGGGTTCCAGCACCGTCAGCTGGTCCTCGGTCGTGCCATTGGCTCTTGCACACTGGGGCAACGCATCCGGGTTCCAGCACCGCCAGCTGGTTCTCGGCAGTGTTCTTGTCACAGGTACTCCCTCGTGCCAAGCCTGGTTTCAGCACCGTCAGCTGTTTCCGGGTTGTGTCAACTTCACTGAGACGCCTATGCTTGCCCCGTCGTGGGGCGGTCGAGTTAGCCAACTCCAGGGTGCCTCCAGTTTAGGAGCTTCCTATGTGGGCTGCGTGAACTGGTAGTCAAGGCTGGTTCTGTAGTGCCAGTAGGCCCAGCTCCCCCTGTAGGACTGTTGGGGTTCGGTAACTGCGGCTGCCTCGCGGCCTAGCTGTTCTCTCCTCTCCTGTGGGCCTTCGGGTCCACCACCTGGTTCCAGCACCGTCAGCTGGTTCCGGGCCGAGCCTTTGGCTTAGGTGCCTCCTCCTGGGTATCCGAGTTCCGCCAACGCCAGGCGGTCCTTGGTAGTGCTTTTAAGCGCGGGCACCTACAGCTTAGTAACCGGGTTCCAGCACCGTCAGCTGGTCCTCGGTCGTGCCATTGGCTCTTGCACACTGGGGCAACGCATCCGGGTTCCAGCACCGCCAGCTGGTTCTCGGCAGTGTTCTTGTCACAGGTACTCCCTCGTGCCAAGCCTGGTTTCAGCACCGTCAGCTGTTTCCGGGTTGTGTCAACTTCACTGAGACGCCTATGCTTGCCCCGTCGTGGGGCGGTCGAGTTAGCCAACTCCAGGGTGCCTCCAGTTTAGGAGCTTCCTATGTGGGCTGCGTGAACTGGTAGTCAAGGCTGGTTCTGTAGTGCCAGTAGGCCCAGCTCCCCCTGTAGGACTGTTGGGGTTCGGTAACTGCGGCTGCCTCGCGGCCTAGCTGTTCTCTCCTCTCCTGTGGGCCTTCGGGTCCACCACCTGGTTCCAGCACCGTCAGCTGGTTCCGGGCCGAGCCTTTGGCTTAGGTGCCTCCTCCTGGGTATCCGAGTTCCGCCAACGCCAGGCGGTCCTTGGTAGTGCTTTTAAGCGCGGGCACCTACAGCTTAGTAACCGGGTTCCAGCACCGTCAGCTGGTCCTCGGTCGTGCCATTGGCTCTTGCACACTGGGGCAACGCATCCGGGTTCCAGCACCGCCAGCTGGTTCTCGGCAGTGTTCTTGTCACAGGTACTCCCTCGTGCCAAGCCTGGTTTCAGCACCGTCAGCTGTTTCCGGGTTGTGTCAACTTCACTGAGACGCCTATGCTTGCCCCGTCGTGGGGCGGTCGAGTTAGCCAACTCCAGGGTGCCTCCAGTTTAGGAGCTTCCTATGTGGGCTGCGTGAACTGGTAGTCAAGGCTGGTTCTGTAGTGCCAGTAGGCCCAGCTCCCCCTGTAGGACTGTTGGGGTTCGGTAACTGCGGCTGCCTCGCGGCCTAGCTGTTCTCTCCTCTCCTGTGGGCCTTCGGGTCCACCACCTGGTTCCAGCACCGTCAGCTGGTTCCGGGCCGAGCCTTTGGCTTAGGTGCCTCCTCCTGGGTATCCGAGTTCCGCCAACGCCAGGCGGTCCTTGGTAGTGCTTTTAAGCGCGGGCACCTACAGCTTAGTAACCGGGTTCCAGCACCGTCAGCTGGTCCTCGGTCGTGCCATTGGCTCTTGCACACTGGGGCAACGCATCCGGGTTCCAGCACCGCCAGCTGGTTCTCGGCAGTGTTCTTGTCACAGGTACTCCCTCGTGCCAAGCCTGGTTTCAGCACCGTCAGCTGTTTCCGGGTTGTGTCAACTTCACTGAGACGCCTATGCTTGCCCCGTCGTGGGGCGGTCGAGTTAGCCAACTCCAGGGTGCCTCCAGTTTAGGAGCTTCCTATGTGGGCTGCGTGAACTGGTAGTCAAGGCTGGTTCTGTAGTGCCAGTAGGCCCAGCTCCCCCTGTAGGACTGTTGGGGTTCGGTAACTGCGGCTGCCTCGCGGCCTAGCTGTTCTCTCCTCTCCTGTGGGCCTTGGGGTCCACCACCTGGTTCCAGCACCGTCAGCTGGTTCCAGGCCGAGCCTTTGGCTAAGGTGCCTCCTCCTGGGTATCCGAGTTCCGCCAACGCCAGGCGGTCCTTGGTAGTGCTTTTAAGCGCGGGCACCTACAGCTTAGTAACCGGGTTCCAGCACCGTCAGCTGGTCCTCGGTCGTGCCATTGGCTCTTGCACACTGGGGCAACGCATCCGGGTTCCAGCACCGCCAGCTGGTTCTCGGCAGTGTTCTTGTCACAGGTACTCCCTCGTGCCAAGCCTGGTTTCAGCACCGTCAGCTGTTTCCGGGTTGTGTCAACTTCACTGAGACGCCTATGCTTGCCCCGTCGTGGGGCGGTCGAGTTAGCCAACTCCAGGGTGCCTCCAGTTTAGGAGCTTCCTATGTGGGCTGCGTGAACTGGTAGTCAAGGCTGGTTCTGTAGTGCCAGTAGGCCCAGCTCCCCCTGTAGGACTGTTGGGGTTCGGTAACTGCGGCTGCCTCGCGGCCTAGCTGTTCTCTCCTCTCCTGTGGGCCTTCGGGTCCACCACCTGGTTCCAGCACCGTCAGCTGGTTCCGGGCCGAGCCTTTGGCTTAGGTGCCTCCTCCTGGGTATCCGAGTTCCGCCAACGCCAGGCGGTCCTTGGTAGTGCTTTTAAGCGCGGGCACCTACAGCTTAGTAACCGGGTTCCAGCACCGTCAGCTGGTCCTCGGTCGTGCCATTGGCTCTTGCACACTGGGGCAACGCATCCGGGTTCCAGCACCGCCAGCTGGTTCTCGGCAGTGTTCTTGTCACAGGTACTCCCTCGTGCCAAGCCTGGTTTCAGCACCGTCAGCTGTTTCCGGGTTGTGTCAACTTCACTGAGACGCCTATGCTTGCCCCGTCGTGGGGCGGTCGAGTTAGCCAACTCCAGGGTGCCTCCAGTTTAGGAGCTTCCTATGTGGGCTGCGTGAACTGGTAGTCAAGGCTGGTTCTGTAGTGCCAGTAGGCCCAGCTCCCCCTGTAGGACTGTTGGGGTTCGGTAACTGCGGCTGCCTCGCGGCCTAGCTGTTCTCTCCTCTCCTGTGGGCCTTCGGGTCCACCACCTGGTTCCAGCACCGTCAGCTGGTTCCGGGCCGAGCCTTTGGCTTAGGTGCCTCCTCCTGGGTATCCGAGTTCCGCCAACGCCAGGCGGTCCTTGGTAGTGCTTTTAAGCGCGGGCACCTACAGCTTAGTAACCGGGTTCCAGCACCGTCAGCTGGTCCTCGGTCGTGCCATTGGCTCTTGCACACTGGGGCAACGCATCCGGGTTCCAGCACCGCCAGCTGGTTCTCGGCAGTGTTCTTGTCACAGGTACTCCCTCGTGCCAAGCCTGGTTTCAGCACCGTCAGCTGTTTCCGGGTTGTGTCAACTTCACTGAGACGCCTATGCTTGCCCCGTCGTGGGGCGGTCGAGTTAGCCAACTCCAGGGTGCCTCCAGTTTAGGAGCTTCCTATGTGGGCTGCGTGAACTGGTAGTCAAGGCTGGTTCTGTAGTGCCAGTAGGCCCAGCTCCCCCTGTAGGACTGTTGGGGTTCGGTAACTGCGGCTGCCTCGCGGCCTAGCTGTTCTCTCCTCTCCTGTGGGCCTTCGGGTCCACCACCTGGTTCCAGCACCGTCAGCTGGTTCTCGGCAGTGTCTTTTGCTCTTGTACCTTCTGCTCCCCATCCTGGTTCCAGTACCGTCAGCTGGTTCCGGGCAGAGCCTTTGGCTTAGGTGCCTCCTTCTGGGTATCCAAGTTCCACCAATGTCAGGTGGTCCTTGGTAGTGCTTTCAGGCACGGGTACCTCCTGCTTAGTAACCGGGTTCCAGTAACGTCAGCTGGTCCTTGGTAGTTCCATTGGCTCTTGGACATTCGGCTACCCATCCGGGTTCCAGTACCGTCAGCTGGTTCTCGGCAGTGTCTTTTGCTCTTGTACCTTCTGCTCCCCATCCTGGTTCCAGTAACGTCATCTGGTTCCGGGCAGAGCCTTTGGCTTAGGTGCCTCCTTCTGGGTATCCGAGTTCCGCCAACGTCAGGCGGTCCTTGGTAGTGCTTTTTAGCACGGGTACCTCCTGCTTAGTAACCGGGTTCCAGTAACGTCAGCTGGTCCTCGGTAGTTCCATAGGCTCTTGAACCTTCGGGTAGCCATCCGAGTTCCAGTTCCATCAGCTGGTTCTTGGCATTTTCTCAGCCTTCTTGTACCTTCTGCTACATTTCCAAGTTGAAGACCCTAACGTCGACAATCCGGAAGACCACCCCGATGACGACGACCCGGAAGACCACCCCGATGACGACGACGACGACGACGGCGGAGACGACGACGGCTGAGACGACGACGGCGGAGATGACGACACTGGAGACGAAGACCCTGGAGACGACAACATGGAAGACCGAGAAGCAGAAGAACAAGAGGCTGCAGAACAAAGAGCAGAAGAACATTAAGCATAAGACTTAATATCAGAGCAAAAGATATTATCTAAATTATATGCAGAAGAAGACTAAGCAGTGTATGGGGGTGAGTCCGTTCCTCCTCGTGGTGCCCCTGGATAAAGCCTGATGCTGCAGGCCAAACTGAACGCGGACAAATGTAACTTTTGTGACTGGCAGAACGGAAGGTGTAATCTTCCAACTTTTATAGATAACAACTACGGGAATGCCTGTCACAAATGAGAATATGATGAAGAAGTAGAATAGGAAGAATAATAACAGTGGAATAAAAAGAATATGTAGAATAGGAAGAATAATAATAGTTGAAGAAAATGAATATGAAGAATGTAATAAAAAAAAAAATAGGTAGAAGATGAAGAAGAAGATGAATAAGGTGAAGAAGTTGATGTCAAGGATGCTGATGATGATGAAGATGAAAGTGTGGGAAAAGAAAAAAAAAAAAAAGAAAAAAAAGAAGGGGAAGGGCGTGGAATAGTGAAACATCAATATCTGACAAAATAAAAAAAATTTACATACTCAATATCTTTTTCAATCCGAACTTCTTTAAAAAAAAACAAAAAACATGCTATTCTATTTGATTGGACTAATCCTCATTGCCTTTAATGTCTCCGCCACCTCCCCCATACATCCTACATTATTCTTAGTTGTTTTCCTTCAGGTAGAATGAACCTACAAGGAAAGAAAGGGTTTATTTTAATTCCGATATTTTGGTCCCATTGACTTGCATTGGGATCGGGTATCGGTATCGGCGATATCCGATATTTTTTGAATATCGGCCGATCCAAACCGATACCGATACTTTCCGATATCGGAAGGTATCGCTCAACACTACTCTTCACCCTACACTTTATAGCTTACACTCTATACCCTACACTCTATACCATTCACTCTATACCCTACACTCTATACTCTACACTCTATACCCTACACTCTACACCATACACCATACACTCTATACCCTACCCTCTATACCTTACACTCTATACCCTACACTCTACACATTATACCCTACACTATATACCCTACACTCTACACTCTATACCCTACACTCTATACCATACACTCTATACCCTACACTCTATACCCTACACTCTACACTCTATACCCTACACTCTACACTCTACACCCTACACTCTACACTTTACACTCTATACTCTACACTCTATACCCTACACTCTATACCCTACACTCTACACTTTATCCCCTACACTCTATACCCTACACTCTATACCCTACACTATATACCCTACACGCTATACCCTACACTCTATACCCTACACTCTATACCCTACACTCTATACCCTACATTCTACACCGTACACTCCATACCCTACACCCTATACCCTACACTCTATACCCTACACTCTACACCCTACACTCTATACCCTACACTCTATACCCTATACTCTATACCCTACACTCTATACCCTACACTCTACACTCTATACCCTACTCTCTAAACCCTACACTCTATACCCTACACTCTACACTCTATACCCTACACTCTATACCCTACACTCTACACTCTATCCCCTGCACTCTATACCATACACTCTACACTCTATACTCTACACTCTATACCCTACACTCTACACTCTATACCCTACACTCTATACCCTACACTCTACACTCTATACCCTACACTCTACACTCTATACCCTACACTCTATACCCTACAATCTATACCATACACTCTATACCATACACTCTATACCCTACACTCTACACTCTATACCCTACACTTTACACTCTATACCCTACACTCTATACCCTACAATCTATACCATACACTCTATACCATACACTCTATACCCTACACTCTATACCTCACACTCTACACTCTATCCCCTGCACTCTATACCACACACTCTACACTCTATACCCTACACTCTATATCCTACACTCTATACCCTACACTCTATACCCTACACTCTACACTCAATACCCTACACTCTATACCCTACACTCTACACTCTATACCCTACACTCTACACTCTATACCCTACACTCTATACCCTACAATCTATACCATACACTCTATACCATACCCTCTATACCCTACACTCTATACCCTACACTCTACACTCTATACCCTACACTCTATACCCTACACTCTATACCCTACACTCTACACTCTATACCCAACACTCTATTCCATACACTCTATACCCTACACTCTATAATCTACACTCTACACTCTATACCCAACACTCTATTCCATACACTCTATACCCTACACTCTATACCCTACACTCTACACTCTATACCCTACACTCTATTCCATACACTCTATACCCTACACTCTATACCCTACACCCTACGCTCTATACCCTACACTCTATACCCTACACTCTACACTCTATACCCTACACTCTACACTCTATACCCTTCACTCTATACCATACACGCTATACCCTACACTCTATACCCTACACTCTATACCCTACACTCTATACCCTACACTCTACACCCTACACTTTATACCCTACACCCTATACCCTACACTCTATACCCTACACTCAACACCCTACACTCTATACCCTACACTCTATACCCTACACTCTATACCCTACACTATATACCCTACACTCTACACTCGATACCCTACACTCTATACCCTACAATCTATACCATACACTCTATACCATACACTCTTTACCATACACTCTATCCCCTACACTCTATACCATACACTCTACACTCTATACCCTACACTCTACACCCTACACTATATACCCTACACTCTACACTCTATACCCTACATTCTCTACCCTACACTCTATACCATACACTCTATACCATACACTCTATCCCCTACACTCTATACCATACACTTTACACTCTATACCCTACTTTCTATACCCTACACTCTACACTCTATACCCTACACTCTATACCCTACACTCTACACTCTATACCCTACACTCTACACTCTATACCCTACACTCTACACCCTACACTCTATACCATACACTCTATACCCTACACTCTACACTCTATACCCTACACTCTATACCCTACACTCTATACCCTACACCCTACGCTCTATACCCTACACTCTATACCCTACACTCTACACTCTATACCCAACACTCTATTCCATACACTCTATACCCTACACTCTATACCCTACACTCTACACTCTATACCCTACACTCTACACTTTACACTCTATACCCTACACTCTATACTCTATACCCTACACTCTATACCATACATTCTACACTCTATACCCTACACTTTATACCCTACACTCTAATCCCTACACTCTACACTCTATACCCTACACTCTATACCCTACATTCTATACCCTACATTCTACACTCTATACCCTACACTCTATACCCTACACTCTATACCCTACACTCTACACTCTATACCCTACACTCTATACCATACACTCTACACTCTATTCCCTACACTCTATACCATACACTCTATACCCTACACTCTATACCCTACACTATACACTCTATACCCTACACTCTACACTCTATACCATACACTCTATACCCTACACTCTATACCCTACACTCTACACTCTATACCCTACAATCTATACCCTACACTCTATACCCTACACTCTACACCATACACCATACACTCTATACCCTACCCTCTATACCTTACACTCTATACCCTACACTCTACACATTATACCCTACACTATATACCCTACACTCTACACTCTATACCCTACACTCTATACCATACACTCTATACCCTACACTCTATACCCTACACTCTACACTCTATACCCTACACTCTACACTCTACACCCTACACTCTACACTTTACACTCTATACTCTACACTCTATACCCTACACTCTATACCCTACACTCTACACTTTATCCCCTACACTCTATACCCTACACTCTATACCCTACACTATATACCCTACACGCTATACCCTACACTCTATACCCTACACTCTATACCCTACACTCTATACCCTACATTCTACACCGTACACTCCATACCCTACACCCTATACCCTACACTCTATACCCTACACTCTACACCCTACACTCTATACCCTACACTCTATACCCTATACTCTATACCCTACACTCTATACCCTACACTCTACACTCTATACCCTACTCTCTAAACCCTACACTCTATACCCTACACTCTACACTCTATACCCTACACTCTATACCCTACACTCTACACTCTATCCCCTGCACTCTATACCATACACTCTACACTCTATACTCTACACTCTATACCCTACACTCTACACTCTATACCCTACACTCTATACCCTACACTCTACACTCTATACCCTACACTCTACACTCTATACCCTACACTCTATACCCTACAATCTATACCATACACTCTATACCATACACTCTATACCCTACACTCTACACTCTATACCCTACACTTTACACTCTATACCCTACACTCTATACCCTACAATCTATACCATACACTCTATACCATACACTCTATACCCTACACTCTATACCTCACACTCTACACTCTATCCCCTGCACTCTATACCACACACTCTACACTCTATACCCTACACTCTATATCCTACACTCTATACCCTACACTCTATACCCTACACTCTACACTCAATACCCTACACTCTATACCCTACACTCTACACTCTATACCCTACACTCTACACTCTATACCCTACACTCTATACCCTACAATCTATACCATACACTCTATACCATACCCTCTATACCCTACACTCTATACCCTACACTCTACACTCTATACCCTACACTCTATACCCTACACTCTATACCCTACACTCTACACTCTATACCCAACACTCTATTCCATACACTCTATACCCTACACTCTATAATCTACACTCTACACTCTATACCCAACACTCTATTCCATACACTCTATACCCTACACTCTATACCCTACACTCTACACTCTATACCCTACACTCTATTCCATACACTCTATACCCTACACTCTATACCCTACACCCTACGCTCTATACCCTACACTCTATACCCTACACTCTACACTCTATACCCTACACTCTACACTCTATACCCTTCACTCTATACCATACACGCTATACCCTACACTCTATACCCTACACTCTATACCCTACACTCTATACCCTACACTCTACACCCTACACTTTATACCCTACACCCTATACCCTACACTCTATACCCTACACTCAACACCCTACACTCTATACCCTACACTCTATACCCTACACTCTATACCCTACACTATATACCCTACACTCTACACTCGATACCCTACACTCTATACCCTACAATCTATACCATACACTCTATACCATACACTCTTTACCATACACTCTATCCCCTACACTCTATACCATACACTCTACACTCTATACCCTACACTCTACACCCTACACTATATACCCTACACTCTACACTCTATACCCTACATTCTCTACCCTACACTCTATACCATACACTCTATACCATACACTCTATCCCCTACACTCTATACCATACACTTTACACTCTATACCCTACTTTCTATACCCTACACTCTACACTCTATACCCTACACTCTATACCCTACACTCTACACTCTATACCCTACACTCTACACTCTATACCCTACACTCTACACCCTACACTCTATACCATACACTCTATACCCTACACTCTACACTCTATACCCTACACTCTATACCCTACACTCTATACCCTACACCCTACGCTCTATACCCTACACTCTATACCCTACACTCTACACTCTATACCCAACACTCTATTCCATACACTCTATACCCTACACTCTATACCCTACACTCTACACTCTATACCCTACACTCTACACTTTACACTCTATACCCTACACTCTATACTCTATACCCTACACTCTATACCATACATTCTACACTCTATACCCTACACTTTATACCCTACACTCTAATCCCTACACTCTACACTCTATACCCTACACTCTATACCCTACATTCTATACCCTACATTCTACACTCTATACCCTACACTCTATACCCTACACTCTATACCCTACACTCTACACTCTATACCCTACACTCTATACCATACACTCTACACTCTATTCCCTACACTCTATACCATACACTCTATACCCTACACTCTATACCCTACACTATACACTCTATACCCTACACTCTACACTCTATACCATACACTCTATACCCTACACTCTATACCCTACACTCTACACTCTATACCCTACAATCTATACCCTACACTCTATACCCTACACCCTACACTCTATACCCTACAATCTACACTCTATACCCTACACTCTATACCATACACTCTATACCCTACACTCTATACCATACACTCTACACCATACACTCTATACCATACACTCTACACTCTATACCCTACACTCTACACCCTACACTATATACCCTACACTCTACACTCTATACCCTACATTCTCTACCCTACACTCTATACCATACACTCTATACCATACACTCTATCCCCTACACTCTATACCATACACTTTACACTCTATACCCTACTTTCTATACCCTACACTCTACACTCTATACCCTACACTCTATACCCTACACTCTACACTCTATACCCTACACTCTACACTCTATACCCTACACTCTACACCCTACACTCTATACCATACACTCTATACCCTACACTCTACACTCTATACCCTACACTCTATACCCTACACTCTATACCCTACACCCTACGCTCTATACCCTACACTCTATACCCTACACTCTACACTCTATACCCAACACTCTATTCCATACACTCTATACCCTACACTCTATACCCTACACTCTACACTCTATACCCTACACTCTACACTTTACACTCTATACCCTACACTCTATACTCTATACCCTACACTCTATACCGTACATTCTACACTCTATACCCTACACTTTATACCCTACACTCTAATCCCTACACTCTACACTCTATACCCTACACTCTATACCCTACACTCTATACCCTACACTCTACACTCTATACCCTACACTCTATACCCTACACTCTATACCCTACACTCTACACTCTATACCCTACACTCTATACCATACACTCTACACTCTATTCCCTACACTCTATACCATACACTCTATACCCTACACTCTATACCCTACACTATACACTCTATACCCTACTCTCTACACTCTATACCATACACTCTATACCCTACACTCTATACCCTACACTCTACACTCTATACCCTACAATCTATACCCTACACTCTATACCCTACACCCTACACTCTATACCCTACAATCTACACTCTATACCCTACACTCTATACCATACACTCTATACCCTACACTCTATACCATACACTCTACACCATACACTCTATACCATACACTCTACACCCCACACTCTACACTCTATACCCTACACTCTATACCCTACACTCTATACTATACACTCTATACCCTACACTCTATACCCTACACTATACACTCTATACCCTACACTCTACACCATACACTCTATACCCTACACTCTATACTCTACGCTATACATTCTATACCTTACAATCTATACCTTACACTCTTTACCCTACACTCTATACCCTACACTCTACACTCTATAACCTACACTCTATACCATACACTCTATATCCTAACCTCTATACCCTACACTCTATACCCTACACTCTACACTCTATACCCTACACTCTATACCATACACTCTATACCCTACACTCTATGCCCTACACTCTAATCTCCATACCATACACTCTATACCCTACACTCTATAACATACATTCTACACCCTACACTCTATACCATACACTCTATACCATACACTCTACACTCTATACCATACACTCTATACCCTACACTCTACACTTTATACCCTACACTCTATACCCTACAATCTATACCCTACACTCTATACCCTACACGCTATACCCTACACTCTATACCCTACACTCTATACCCTACACTCTACAATCTATACCCTACACTCTATACCATACACTCTATACCCTACACTCTACACTCTATACCCTACACTCTATACCATACACTCTATACCATACACTATATGCCCTACACTCTAATCTCCATACCATACACTCTATACCCTACACTCTATAACATACATTCTACACCCTACACTCTATACCATACACTCTATACCCTACACTCTACACTCTATACCATACACTCTATACCCTACACGCTACACTCTATACCCTAAACTCTACACCCTACACTCTATACCCTACACTCTATACCCTACACTCTATACCCTACACTCTATACCCTACACTCTACACTCTATACCCTACACTCTATACCCTACACTCTATACCATACACTCTATACCATACACTCTATCCCCTACACTCTATACCCTACACTCTACACTCTATACCCTACACTCTATACCCTACAATCTATACCATACACTCTATATCATACCCTCTATACCCTACACTCTATACCCTACACTCTACACTCTATACCCTACACTCTACACTCTATACCCTACACTCTATACATTACGATCTATACCATACACTCTATACCATACACTCTATACCCTACACACTATACCTCACACTCTACACTCTATCCCCTGCACTCTATACCATACACCCTACACTCTATACCATACACTCTGTACCCTACACTCTAAACTCTATACCCTACACTCTATACCCTACACCCTACGCTCTATACCCTACACTCTATACCCTACACTCAACACTCTATACCCTACACTCTATTCCATACACTCTATACCCTACACTCTATACCCTACACTCTACACTCTATACCATACACTCTACACTTTACACTCTATACCCTACACTCTATACCCTACACTCTATACTCTATACCCTACACTCTATACTCTATACCATACACTCTATACCGTACATTCTACACTCTATACCCTACACTCTATACCCTACACTCTAATCCCTACACTCTACACTCTATACCCTATACTCTATACCTTACACTCTATACCCTACACTCTAGACTCTATACCCTACAGTCTATACCATACACTCTATACCCTACACTCTACACTCTATTCCCTACACTCTATACCATACACTCTATACCCTACACTCTTTACCCTACACTATACACTCTATACCCTACACTCTACACTCTATACTATAGACTCTATACCCTACAATCTACACTCTATACCCTACACTTTATACCCTACACTCTATACCCTACACTTTATACCCTACACTCTATACCCTACGCTCTACACTCTATAACCTACACTCTATAACATACACTTTACACCCTACACTCTATACCTTACACTCTATACCCTACACTCTACACCCTACACGCTACACTTTATACCCTACACTCTATAACCTACACTCTATACCCTACACTCTTTACCCTACTCTCTACACTTTATACCCTACACTCTACACTCTATACCCTACACTCTATACCCTACACTCTACACTCTATACCCTACACTCTACACTCTATTCCCTACACTCTATACCATACTCTCTATACCCTACACTTTTTACCCTACAATATACACTCTATACCCTACACTCTACACTCTATACCATACACTCTATACCCTACACTCTATACCCTACACTCTACACTCTATACCCTACAATCTATACCCTACACTCCATACCCTACACTCTAAACCCTACACTCTATACCCTACACTCTACACTCTATACCCTACACTCTATACCATACACTCTATACCCTACACTCTATACCCTACACTCTATACCTTACACTCTACACTCTATACCCTACACTCTATAACATACACTTTATACCCTACACTCTATACCTTACACTCTATACCCTACACTCTACACCCTACACTCTACACTCTATACCCTACACTCTATAACCTACACTCTATACCCTACACTCTATACCCTACTCTCTACACTTCATACCCTACAATCTACACTCTATAACCTACAATCTACACCCTACACTCCACACTCTATACCCTACACTCTATAACCTACACTCTATACCCTACACTCTATACCCTACTCTCTACACTTTATACCCTACATTCTACACTCTATACCCTACACTCTATACCCTATACTCTACACCCTACACTCTACACTCTATACCCTACACTATATAACATACACTCTATACCCTACTCTCTACACTTTATACCCTACACTCTACACTCTATAACCTACAATCTACACCCTACACTCCACACTCTATACCCTACACTCTATAACCTACACTCTATACCCTACACTCTATACCCTACTCTCTACACTTTATACCCTACACTCTACACTCTATACCCTACACTCTATACCCTATACTCTACACCCTACACTCTACACTCTATACCCTACACTATATAACCTACACTCTATACCCTACACTCTATACCCTACTCTCTACACTTTATACCCTACACTCTACACTCTATACCCTACACTCTTTACCATACACTCTATACCGTACACTCTATACCCTACACTCTACACTCTATACCCTACACTCTATACCCTACACTCTATACCCTACAATCTATATCATACACTCTATACCATACACACTATACCATACACTCTACACTCTACACCCTACACTCTATACCCTACACTCTACACTCTATACCCTACACTCTATACCCTACACTCTACACTCTATACCCTACACTCTACACTCTATACCCTACACTCTATACCCTACACTCTACACCCTACACTCTATACCCTACACTCTATACCCTACACTCCATACCCTACACTCTACACTCTATACCCTACACTCTATACCCTACACTCTACACCCTACACTCTACACTCTATACCCTACACTCTATACCCTACAATCTATACCATACACTCTATACCATACACTCTACACACTACACTCTATACCCTACACTCTATACCCTACACTCTATACCCTACACTCTATACCATACACTCTATACCCTACACTCTATACCTCACACTCTACACTCTATCCCCTGCACTCTATACCATACACTCTACACTCTATACCCTACACTCTACACTCTATACCCTACACTCTATACCCTACAATCTATACCATACACTCTATACCATACACTCTATACCCTACCCTCTATACCCTACACTCTACACTCTATACCCTACACTCTATACCCTACACTCTATACCCTACACTCTACACTCTATACCCTACAATCTACACTCTATACCCTACACTCTATTCCCTATAATCTATACCATACACTCTATACCATACACTCTATACCCTACACTCTATACCTCACACTCTACACTCTATCCCCTGCACTCTATACCATACACTCTACACTCTATACCCTACATTCTATACCCTACACTCTACACTCTATACCCTACACTCTACACTTTATACCCTACACTCTACACTCTATACCCTACACTCTATACCCTACAATCTATACCATACACTCCTTACCATACACTCTATACCCTACACTCTATACCTCACACTCTACACTCTATTCCCTACACTCTACACTCTATACCCTACACTCTATACCCTACAATCTATACCATACACTCTATACCATACACTCTATACCCTACCCTCTATACCCTACACTCTACACTCTATACCCTACACTCTATAAACTACACTCTAAACCCTACACTCTACACTCTATACCCTACACTCTACAGTCTATACCCTACACTCTATACCCTACAATCTATACCATACACTCTATACCATACACTCTATACCCTACACGCTATACCTCACACTCTACACTCTATCCCCTGCACTCTATACCATACACTCTACACTCTATACCCTACACTCAATACCCTACACTCTACACTCTATACCCTACATTCTACACTCTATACCCTACACTCTATACCCTACAATCTATACCATACACTCTATACCATACACTCTATACCCTACACTCTGCACTCTATACCCTACACTCTATACCCTACAATCTATACCATACACTCCATACCATACACTCTATACCCTACACTCTATACCTCACACTCTACACTCTATCCCCTGCACTCTATACCACACTCTCTACACTCTATACCCTACACTCTATACCCTACACTCTACACTCTATACCCTACACTCTATACCCTACACTCTACACTCTATACCCTACACTCTACACTCTATACCCTACACTCTATACCCTACAATCTATACCATACACTCTATACCATACACTCTACACCCTACACTCTATACCCTACACTCTACACTCTATACCCTACACTCTATAAACTACACTCTAAACCCTACACTCTACACTCTATACCCTACACTCTACAGTCTATACCCTACACTCTATACCCTACAATCTATACCATACACTCTATACCATACACTCTATACCCTACACTCTATACCTCACACTCTACACTCTATCCCCTGCACTCTATACCATACACTCTACACTCTATACCCTACACTCAATACCCTACACTCTACACTCTATACCCTACACTCTACACTCTATACCCTACACTCTATACCCTACAATCTATACCATACACTCTATACCATACACTCTATACCCTACACTCTGCACTCTATACCCTACACTCTATACCCTACAATCTATACCATACACTCCATACCATACACTCTATACCCTACACTCTATACCTCACACTCTACACTCTATCCCCTGCACTCTATACCACACTCTCTACACTCTATACCCTACACTCTATACCCTACACTCTACACTCTATACCCTACACTCTATACCCTACACTCTACACTCTATACCCTACACTCTACACTCTATACCCTACACTCTATACCCTACAATCTATACCATACACTCTATACCATACACTCTACACCCTACACTCTATACCCTACACTCTACACTCTATACCCTACACTCTATAAACTACACTCTAAACCCTACACTCTACACTCTATACCCTACACTCTACAGTCTATACCCTACACTCTATACCCTACAATCTATACCATACACTCTTTACCATACACTCTATACCCTACACTCTGCACTCTATACCCTACACTCTATACCCTACAATCTATACCATACACTCCATACCATACACTCTATACCCTACACTCTGTACCTCACACTCTACACTCTATCCCATGCACTCTATACCACACTCTCTACACTCTATACCCTACACTCTATACCCTACACTCTACACTCTATACCCTACACTCTATACCCTACACTCTACACTCTATACCCTACACTCTACACTCTATACCCTACACTCTATACCCTACAATCTATACCATACACTCTATACCATACACTCTACACCCTACACTCTATACCCTACACTCTACACCCTACACTCTATACCCTACACTCTATACCCTACACTCTATACCCTACACTCTATACCTCACACTATACACTATATCCCCTGCATTCTATACCATACACTCTACACTCTATTCCCTACACTCTATACCCTACACTCTACACTCTATACCCTACACTCTATACCCTACACTCTACACTCTATACCCTACACTCTACACTCTATACCCTACACTTTATACCCTACAATCTATACCATACTCTCTATACCATACACTCTATACCCTACACTCTATACCCTACACTCTACACTCTATACCCTACACTCTATACCCTACACTCTATACCCTACACTCTACACTCTATACTCTACACTCTATACCCTACACTCTATACCCTACAATCTATACCATACACTCTATACCATACACTCTATACCCTACACTCTATACCTCACACTCTACACTCTATCCCCTGCACTTTATACCATACACTCTACACTCTATACCCTACACTCTATACCCTACACTCTGCACTCTATACCCTACACTCTATACCCTACAATCTATACCATACACTCTATACCATACACTCTATACCCTACACTCTATACCCTACACTCTATACCATACACTCTATACCCTACACTCTATATCATACACTCTATAGCCTACACTCTATTCCCTACACTATACACTCTATACCCTACACTATACACTCTATACCCTACACTCTACACTCTATACCATACACTCTTTACCCTACACTCTATACCCTACAATCTATACCATACACTCTATACCATACACTCTATACCCTACACTCTATACCATACACTCTATACCCTACACTCTATACCCTACACTATACACTCTATACTCTACACTATACACTCTATACCCTACACTCTACACTCTATACCATACACTCTTTACCCTACACTCTATACCCTACACTCTATAGCCTACACTCTACACTCTTTACCCTACACACTGTACCAAACACTCTATACGCTACACTCTATACCGTACACTTTATACCCTACACTCTACACTCTATACCCTACACTCTAAAACATACACTTTATACCCTACACTCTATACCTTACACTCTATACCCTACACTCTACACCCTACAATCTACAATCTATACCCTACACTCTATAACCTACACTCTATACCCTACACTCTACACCCTACTCTCTACACTTTATACCCTACACTCTACACTCTATACCCTACACTCTATACCCTACACTCTATACTCTACACTCAATACCCAACTCTCTAAACACTACACTCTATACCCTACACTCTACACTCTATACCCTACACTCTATACCCTACACTCTACACTCTATACCCTACACTCTACACTCTATACCCTACTCTCTAAACCCTACACTCTATACCCTACACTCTACACTCTATACCCTACACTCTATACCCTACACTCTACACTCTATCCCCTGCACTCTATACCATACACTCTACACTCTATACTCTACACTCTATACCCTACACTCTACACTCTATACCCTACACTCTATACCCTACACTCTACACTCTATACCCTACACTCTACACTCTATACCCTACAATCTATACCATACACTCTATACCATACACTCTACACTTTACACTCTATACCCTACACTCTGTACCCTACACTCTATACTCTATACCCTACACTCTATACTCTATACCATACACTCTATACCGTACATTCTACACTCTATACCCTACACTCTATACCCTACACTCTAATCCCTACACTCTACACTCTATACCCTATACTCTATACCCTACACTCTATACCCTACACTCTAGACTCTATACCCTACAGTCTATACCATACACTCTATACCCTACACTCTACACTCTATTCCCTACACTCTATACCATACACTCTATACCCTACACTCTTTACCCTACACTATACACTCTATACCCTACACTCTACACTCTATACTATAGACTCTATACCCTACAATCTACACTCTATACCCTACACTTTATACCCTACACTCTATACCCTACACTTTATACCCTACACTCTATACCCTACGCTCTACACTCTATAACCTACACTCTATAACATACACTTTACACCCTACACTCTATACCTTACACTCTATACCCTACACTCTACACCCTACACTTTATACCCTACACTCTATAACCTACACTCTATACCCTACACTCTTTACCCTACTCTCTACACTTTATACCCTACACTCTACACTCTATACCCTACACTCTATAACCTACACTCTATACTCTACACTCAATACCCAACTCTCTAAACACTACACTCTATACCCTACACTCTACACTCTATACCCTACACTCTATACCCTACACTCTACACTCTATACCCTACACTCTACACTCTATACCCTACTCTCTAAACCCTACACTCTATACCCTACACTCTACACTCTATACCCTACACTCTATACCCTACACTCTACACTCTATCCCCTGCACTCTATACCATACACTCTACACTCTATACTCTACACTCTATACCCTACACTCTACACTCTATACCCTACACTCTATACCCTACACTCTACACTCTATACCCTACACTCTACACTCTATACCCTACAATCTATACCATACACTCTATACCATACACTCTACACTTTACACTCTATACCCTACACTCTATACCCTACACTCTATACTCTATACCCTACACTCTATACTCTATACCATACACTCTATACCGTACATTCTACACTCTATACCCTACACTCTATACCCTACACTCTAATCCCTACACTCTACACTCTATACCCTATACTCTATACCCTACACTCTATACCCTACACTCTAGACTCTATACCCTACAGTCTATACCATACACTCTATACCCTACACTCTACACTCTATTCCCTACACTCTATACCATACACTCTATACCCTACACTCTTTACCCTACACTATACACTCTATACCCTACACTCTACACTCTATACTATAGACTCTATACCCTACAATCTACACTCTATACCCTACACTTTATACCCTACACTCTATACCCTACACTTTATACCCTACACTCTATACCCTACGCTCTACACTCTATAACCTACACTCTATAACATACACTTTACACCCTACACTCTATACCTTACACTCTATACCCTACACTCTACACCCTACACTCTACACTTTATACCCTACACTCTATAACCTACACTCTATACCCTACACTCTTTACCCTACTCTCTACACTTTATACCCTACACTCTACACTCTATACCCTACACTCTATACCCTACACTCTACACTCTATACCCTACACTCTACACTCTATTCCCTACACTCTATACCATACTCTCTATACCCTACACTTTTTACCCTACAATATACACTCTATACCCTACACTCTACACTCTATACCATACACTCTATACCCTACACTCTATACCCTACACTCTACACTCTATACCCTACAATCTATACCCTACACTCCATACCCTACACTCTAAACCCTACACTCTATACCATACACTCTACACTCTATACCCTACACTCTATACCATACACTCTATAGCCTACACTCTATACCCTACACTCTATACCCTACACTCTACACTCTATACCCTACACTCTATAACATACACTTTATACCCTACACTCTATACCTTACACTCTATACCCTACACTCTACACCCTACACTCTACACTCTATACCCTACACTCTATAACCTACACTCTATACCCTACACTCTATACCCTACTCTCTACACTTCATACCCTACAATCTACACTCTATAACCTACAATCTACACCCTACACTCCACACTCTATACCCTACACTCTATAACCTACACTCTATACCCTACACTCTATACCCTACTCTCTACACTTTATACCCTACATTCTACACTCTATACCCTACATTCTATACCCTATACTCTACACCCTACACTCTACACTCTATACCCTACACTATATAACATACACTCTATACCCTACTCTCTACACTTTATACCCTACACTCTACACTCTATAACCTACAATCTACACCCTACACTCCACACTCTATACCCTACACTCTATAACCTACACTCTATACCCTACACTCTATACCCTACTCTCTACACTTTATACCCTACACTCTACACTCTATACCCTACACTCTATACCCATATACTCTACACCCTACACTCTACACTCTATACCCTACACTATATAACCTACACTCTATACCCTACACTCTATACCCTACTCTCTACACTTTATACCCTACACTCTACACTCTATACCCTACACTCTTTACCATACACTCTATACCGTACACTCTATACCCTACACTCTACACTCTATACCCTACACTCTATACCCTACACTCTATACCCTACAATCTATATCATACACTCTATACCATACACACTATACCATACACTCTACACTCTATACCCTACACTCTATACCCTACACTCTACACTCTATACCCTACACTCTATACCCTACACTCTACACTCTATACCCTACACTCTACACTCTATACCCTACACTCTATACCCTACACTCTACACCCTACACTCTATACCCTACACTCTATACCCTACACTCTATACCCTACACTCTACACTCTATACCCTACACTCTATACACTACACTCTACACCCTACACTCTACACTCTATACCCTACACTCTATACCCTACAATCTATACCATACACTCTATACCATACACTCTACACACTACACTCTATACCCTACACTCTATACCCTACACTCTATACCCTACACTCTATACCATACACTCTATACCCTACACTCTATACCTCACACTCTACACTCTATCCCCTGCACTCTATACCATACACTCTACACTCTATACCCTACACTCTACACTCTATACCCTACACTCTATACCCTACAATCTATACCATACACTCTATACCATACACTCTATACCCTACCCTCTATACCCTACACTCTACACTCTATACCCTACACTCTATACCCTACACTCTATACCCTACACTCTACACTCTATACCCTACAATCTACACTCTATACCCTACACTCTATTCCCTATAATCTATACCATACACTCTATACCTCACACTCTACACTCTATCCCCTGCACTCTATACCATACACTCTACACTATATACCCTACATTCTATACCCTACACTCTACACTCTATACCCTACACTCTACACTTTATACCCTACACTCTACACTCTATACCCTACACTCTATACCCTACACTCTACACTCTATACCCTACACTCTATACCCTACACTCTACACTCTATACCCTACACTCTACACTCTATACCCTACACTCTATACCCTACACTCTACACCCTACACTCTATACCCTACACTCTATACCCTACACTCTATACCCTACACTCTACACTCTATACCCTACACTCTATACACTACACTCTACACCCTACACTCTACACTCTATACCCTACACTCTATACCCTACAATCTATACCATACACTCTATACCATACACTCTACACACTACACTCTATACCCTACACTCTATACCCTACACTCTATACCCTACACTCTATACCATACACTCTATACCCTACACTCTATACCTCACACTCTACACTCTATCCCCTGCACTCTATACCATACACTCTACACTCTATACCCTACACTCTACACTCTATACCCTACACTCTATACCCTACAATCTATACCATACACTCTATACCATACACTCTATACCCTACCCTCTATACCCTACACTCTACACTCTATACCCTACACTCTATACCCTACACTCTATACCCTACACTCTACACTCTATACCCTACAATCTACACTCTATACCCTACACTCTATTCCCTATAATCTATACCATACACTCTATACCTCACACTCTACACTCTATCCCCTGCACTCTATACCATACACTCTACACTATATACCCTACATTCTATACCCTACACTCTACACTCTATACCCTACACTCTACACTTTATACCCTACACTCTACACTCTATACCCTACACTCTATACCCTACAATCTATACCATACACTCCTTACCATACACTCTATACCCTACACTCTATACCTCACACTCTACACTCTATTCCCTACACTCTACACTCTATACCCTACACTCTATACCCTACAATCTATACCATACACTCTATACCATACACTCTATACCCTACCCTCTATACCCTACACTCTACACTCTATACCCTACACTCTATAAACTACACTCTAAACCCTACACTCGACACTCTATACCCTACACTCTACAGTCTATACCCTACACTCTATACCCTACAATCTATACCATACACTCTATACCATACACTCTATACCCTACACTCTATACCTCACACTCTACACTCTATCCCCTGCACTCTATACCATACACTCTACACTCTATACCCTACACTCAATACCCTACACTCTACACTCTATATCCTACATTCTACACTCTATACCCTACACTCTATACCCTACAATCTATACCATACACTCTATACCATACACTCTATACCCTACACTCTGCACTCTATACCCTACACTCTATACCCTACAATCTATACCATACACTCCATACCATACACTCTATACCCTACACTCTATACCTCACACTCTACACTCTATCCCCTGCACTCTATACCACACTCTCTACACTCTATACCCTACACTCTATACCCTACACTCTACACTCTATACCCTACACTCTATACCCTACACTCTACACTCTATACCCTACACTCTACACTCTATACCCTACACTCTATGCCCTACAATCTATACCATACACTCTATACCATACACTCTACACCCTACATTCTATACCCTACACTCTACACTCTATACCCTACACTCTATAAACTACACTCTAAACCCTACACTCTACACTCTATACCCTACACTCTACAGTCTATACCCTACACTCTATACCCTACAATCTATACCATACACTCTATACCATACACTCTATACCCTACACTCTATACCTCACACTCTACACTCTATCCCCTGCACTCTATACCATACACTCTACACTCTATACCCCACACTCAATACCCTACACTCTACACTCTATACCCTACACTCTACATTCTATACCCTACACTCTATACCCTACAATCTATACCATACACTCTATACCATACACTCTATACCCTACACTCTGCACTCTATACCCTACACTCTATACCCTACAATCTATACCATACACTCCATACCATACACTCTATACCCTACACTCTATACCTCACACTCTACACTCTATCCCTTTCACTCTATACCACACTCTCTACACTCTATACCCTACACTCTATACCCTACACTCTACACTCTATACCCTACACTCTATACCCTACACTCTACACTCTATACCCTACACTCTACACTCTATACCCTACACTCTATACCCTACAATCTATACCATACACTCTATACCATACACTCTACACCCTACACTCTATACCCTACACTCTACACTCTATACCCTACACTCTATAAACTACACTCTAAACCCTACACTCTACACTCTATACCCTACACTCTACAGTCTATACCCTACACTCTATACCCTACAATCTATACCATACACTCTTTACCATACACTCTATACCCTACACTCTGCACTCTATACCCTACACTCTATACCCTACAATCTATACCATACACTCCATACCATACACTCTATACCCTACACTCTATACCTCACACTCTACACTCTATCCCATGCACTCTATACCACACTCTCTACACTCTATACCCTACACTCTATACCCTACACTCTACACTCTATACCCTACACTCTATACCCTACACTCTACACTCTATACCCTACACTCTACACTCTATACCCTACACTCTATACCCTACAATCTATACCATACACTCTATACCATACACTCTACACCCTACACTCTATACCCTACACTCTACACCCTACACTCTATACCCTACACTCTATACCCTACACTCTATACCCTACACTCTATACCTCACACTATACACTATATCCCCTGCATTCTATACCATACACTCTACACTCTATTCCCTACACTCTATACCCTACACTCTACACTCTATACCCTACACTCTATACCCTACACTCTACACTCTATACCCTACACTCTACACTCTATACCCTACACTTTATACCCTACAATCTATACCATACTCTCTATACCATACACTCTATACCCTACACTCTATACCCTACACTCTACACTCTATACCCTACACTCTATACCCTACACTCTATACCCTACACTCTACACTCTATACTCTACACTCTATACCCTACACTCTATACCCTACAATCTATACCATACACTCTATACCATACACTCTATACCCTACACTCTATACCTCACACTCTACACTCTATCCCCTGCACTTTATACCATACACTCTACACTCTATACCCTACACTCTATACCCTACACTCTGCACTCTATACCCTACACTCTATACCCTACAATCTATACCATACACTCTATACCATACACTCTATACCCTACACTCTATACCCTACACTCTATACCATACACTCTATACCCTACACTCTATATCATACACTCTATAGCCTACACTCTATTCCCTACACTCTATACCATACACTCTATACCCTACACTCTATACCCTACACTATACACTCTATACCCTACACTATACACTCTATACCCTACACTCTATACCATACACTCTATACCCTACACTCTATACCTCACACTCTACACTCTATCCCCTGCACTCTATACCATACACTCTACACTCTATACCCTACACTCTACACTCTATACCCTACACTCTATACCCTACAATCTATACCATACACTCTATACCATACACTCTATACCCTACCCTCTATACCCTACACTCTACACTCTATACCCTACACTCTATACCCTACACTCTATACCCTACACTCTACACTCTATACCCTACAATCTACACTCTATACCCTACACTCTATTCCCTATAATCTATACCATACACTCTATACCTCACACTCTACACTCTATCCCCTGCACTCTATACCATACACTCTACACTATATACCCTACATTCTATACCCTACACTCTACACTCTATACCCTACACTCTACACTTTATACCCTACACTCTACACTCTATACCCTACACTCTATACCCTACAATCTATACCATACACTCCTTACCATACACTCTATACCCTACACTCTATACCTCACACTCTACACTCTATTCCCTACACTCTACACTCTATACCCTACACTCTATACCCTACAATCTATACCATACACTCTATACCATACACTCTATACCCTACCCTCTATACCCTACACTCTACACTCTATACCCTACACTCTATAAACTACACTCTAAACCCTACACTCGACACTCTATACCCTACACTCTACAGTCTATACCCTACACTCTATACCCTACAATCTATACCATACACTCTATACCATACACTCTATACCCTACACTCTATACCTCACACTCTACACTCTATCCCCTGCACTCTATACCATACACTCTACACTCTATACCCTACACTCAATACCCTACACTCTACACTCTATACCCTACATTCTACACTCTATACCCTACACTCTATACCCTACAATCTATACCATACACTCTATACCATACACTCTATACCCTACACTCTGCACTCTATACCCTACAATCTATACCATACACTCCATACCATACACTCTATACCCTACACTCTATACCTCACACTCTACACTCTATCCCCTGCACTCTATACCACACTCTCTACACTCTATACCCTACACTCTATACCCTACACTCTACACTCTATACCCTACACTCTATACCCTACACTCTACACTCTATACCCTACACTCTACACTCTATACCCTACACTCTATACCCTACAATCTATACCATACACTCTATACCATACACTCTACACCCTACATTCTATACCCTACACTCTACACTCTATACCCTACACTCTATAAACTACACTCTAAACCCTACACTCTACACTCTATACCCTACACTCTACAGTCTATACCCTACACTCTATACCCTACAATCTATACCATACACTCTATACCATACACTCTATACCCTACACTCTATACCTCACACTCTACACTCTATCCCCTGCACTCTATACCATACACTCTACACTCTATACCCCACACTCAATACCCTACACTCTACACTCTATACCCTACACTCTACATTCTATACCCTACACTCTATACCCTACAATCTATACCATACACTCTATACCATACACTCTATACCCTACACTCTGCACTCTATACCCTACACTCTATACCCTACAATCTATACCATACACTCCATACCATACACTCTATACCCTACACTCTATACCTCACACTCTACACTCTATCCCTTTCACTCTATACCACACTCTCTACACTCTATACCCTACACTCTATACCCTACACTCTACACTCTATACCCTACACTCTATACCCTACACTCTACACTCTATACCCTACACTCTACACTCTATACCCTACACTCTATACCCTACAATCTATACCATACACTCTATACCATACACTCTACACCCTACACTCTATACCCTACACTCTACACTCTATACCCTACACTCTATAAACTACACTCTAAACCCTACACTCTACACTCTATACCCTACACTCTACAGTCTATACCCTACACTCTATACCCTACAATCTATACCATACACTCTTTACCATACACTCTATACCCTACACTCTGCACTCTATACCCTACACTCTATACCCTACAATCTATACCATACACTCCATACCATACACTCTATACCCTACACTCTATACCTCACACTCTACACTCTATCCCATGCACTCTATACCACACTCTCTACACTCTATACCCTACACTCTATACCCTACACTCTACACTCTATACCCTACACTCTATACCCTACACTCTACACTCTATACCCTACACTCTACACTCTATACCCTACACTCTATACCCTACAATCTATACCATACACTCTATACCATACACTCTACACCCTACACTCTATACCCTACACTCTACACCCTACACTCTATACCCTACACTCTATACCCTACACTCTATACCCTACACTCTATACCTCACACTATACACTATATCCCCTGCATTCTATACCATACACTCTACACTCTATTCCCTACACTCTATACCCTACACTCTACACTCTATACCCTACACTCTATACCCTACACTCTACACTCTATACCCTACACTCTACACTCTATACCCTACACTTTATACCCTACAATCTATACCATACTCTCTATACCATACACTCTATACCCTACACTCTATACCCTACACTCTACACTCTATACCCTACACTCTATACCCTACACTCTATACCCTACACTCTACACTCTATACTCTACACTCTATACCCTACACTCTATACCCTACAATCTATACCATACACTCTATACCATACACTCTATACCCTACACTCTATACCTCACACTCTACACTCTATCCCCTGCACTTTATACCATACACTCTACACTCTATACCCTACACTCTATACCCTACACTCTGCACTCTATACCCTACACTCTATACCCTACAATCTATACCATACACTCTATACCATACACTCTATACCCTACACTCTATACCCTACACTCTATACCATACACTCTATACCCTACACTCTATATCATACACTCTATAGCCTACACTCTATTCCCTACACTCTATACCATACACTCTATACCCTACACTCTATACCCTACACTATACACTCTATACCCTACACTATACACTCTATACCCTACACTCTACACTCTATACCATACACTCTTTACCCTACACTCTATACCCTACACTCTATAGCCTACACTCTACACTCTTTACCCTACACACTGTACCAAACACTCTATACGCTACACTCTATACCGTACACTTTATACCCTACACTCTAAACTCTATACCCTACACTCTAAAACATACACTTTATACCCTACACTCTATACCTTACACTCTATACCCTACACTCTACACCCTACAATCTACAATCTATACCCTACACTCTATAACCTACACTCTATACCCTACACTCTACACCCTACTCTCTACACTTTATACCCTACACTCTACACTCTATACCCTACACTCTATACCCTACACTCTATACTCTACACTCAATACCCAACTCTCTAAACACTACACTCTATACCCTACACTCTACACTCTATACCCTACACTCTATACCCTACACTCTACACTCTATACCCTACACTCTACACTCTATACCCTACTCTCTAAACCCTACACTCTATACCCTACACTCTACACTCTATACCCTACACTCTATACCCTACACTCTACACTCTATCCCCTGCACTCTATACCATACACTCTACACTCTATACTCTACACTCTATACCCTACACTCTACACTCTATACCCTACACTCTATACCCTACACTCTACACTCTATACCCTACACTCTACACTCTATACCCTACAATCTATACCATACACTCTATACCATACACTCTATACCCTACACTCTACACTCTATACCCTACACTCTACACTCTATACCCTACACAATATACCCTACAATCTATACCATTCACTCTATACCATACACTCTATACCCTACACTCTATACCTCACACTCTACACTCTATCCCCTGCACTCTATACCACACACTCTACACTCTATACCCTACACTCTATATCCTACACTCTACACTCTATACCCTACACTCTACACTCTATACACTACACTCTGTACCCTACACTCTATACCCTACACTTTATTCCATACACTCTGTACCCTACACTCTATACCTCACACTCTACACTATATCCCCTGCACTCTATACCATACACTCTACACTCTATACCCTACACTCTATACCCTACACTCTACACTCTATACCCTACACTCTATACCCTACACTCTACACTCTATACCCTACACTCTACACTCTATACCCTACACTCTATACCCTACAATCTATACCATACACTCTATACCATACACTCTATACCCTACACTCTATACCCTACACTCTACACTCTATACCCTACACTCTATACCCTACACTCTATACCCTACACTCTACACTCTATACCCTACACTCTACAGTCTATACCCTACACTCTATACCCTACAATCTATACCATACACTCTATACCATACACTCTATACCCTACACTCTATACCTCACACTCTACACTCTATCCCCTGCACTCTATACCATACACTCTACACTCTATACCCTACACTCAATACCCTACACTCTACACTCTATACCCTACACTCTACACTCTATACCCTACACTCTATACCCTACAATCTATACCATACACTCTATACCATACACTCTATACCCTACACTCTGCAATCTATACCCTACACTCTATACCCTACAATCTATACCATACACTCCATATCATACACTCTATACCCTACACTCTATACCTCACACTCTACACTCTATCCCCTGCACTCTATACCACACTCTCTACACTCTATTCCCTACACTCTATACCCTACACTCTACACTCTATACCCTACACTCTATACCCTACACTTTACACTCTATACCCTACACTCTACACTCTATACCCTACACTCTATACCCTACAATCTATACCATACACTCTATACCATACAATCTACACCCTACACTCTATACCCTACACTCTACACTCTATACCCTACACTCTATAAACTACACTCTAAACCCTACACTCTACACTCTATACCCTACACTCTACAGTCTATACCCTACACTCTATACCCTACAATCTATACCATACACTCTATACCATACACTCTATACCCTACACTCTATACCTCACACTCTACACTCTATCCCCTGCACTCTATACCATACACTCTACACTCTATACCCTACACTCAATACCCTACACTCTACACTCTATACCCTACACTCTACACTCTATACCCTACACTCTATACCCTACAATCTATACCATACACTCTATACCATACACTCTATACCCTACACTCTGCACTCTATACCCTACACTCTATACCCTACAATCTATACCATACACTCCATACCATACACTCTATACCCTACACTCTATACCTCACACTCTACACTCTATCCCCTGCACTCTATACCACACTCTCTACACTCTATACCCTACACTCTATACCCTACACTCTACACTCTATACCCTACACTCTATACCCTACACTCTACACTCTATACCCTACACTCTATACCCTACAATCTATACCATACACTCTATACCATACACTCTACACCCTACACTCTATACCCTACACTCTACACTCTATACCCTACACTCTATAAACTACACTCTAAACCCTACACTCTACACTCTATACCCTACACTCTACAGTCTATACCCTACACTCTATACCCTACAATCTATACCATACACTCTATACCATACACTCTATACCCTACACTCTGCACTCTATACCCTACACTCTATACCCTACAATCTATACCATACACTCCATACCATACACTCTATACCCTACACTCTATACCTCACACTCTACACTCTATCCCATGCACTCTATACCACACTCTCTACACTCTATACCCTACACTCTATACCCTACACTCTACACTCTATACCCTACACTCTATACCCTACACTCTACACTCTATACCCTACACTCTACACTCTATACCCTACACTCTATACCCTACAATCTATACCATACACTCTATACCATACACTCTACACCCTACACTCTATACCCTACACTCTACACTCTATACCCTACACTCTATACCCTACACTCTATACCCTACACTCTATACCCTACACTCTATACCTCACACTATACACTATATCCCCTGCATTCTATACCATACACTCTACACTCTATTCCCTACACTCTATACCCTACACTCTACACTCTATACCCTACACTCTATACCCTACACTCTACACTCTATACCCTACACTCTACACTCTATACCCTACACTTTATACCCTACAATCTATACCATACTCTCTATACCATACACTCTATACCCTACACTCTATACCCTACACTCTACACTCTATACCCTACACTCTATACCCTACACTCTATACCCTACACTCTACACTCTATACTCTACACTCTATACCCTACACTCTATACCCTACAATCTATACCATACACTCTATACCATACACTCTATACCCTACACTCTATACCTCACACTCTACACTCTATCCCCTGCACTTTATACCATACAATCTACACTCTATACCCTACACTCTATACCCTACACTCTACACTCTATACCCTACACTCTATACCCTACACCCTGCACTTTATACCATACAATCTACACTCTATTCCCTACACTCTATACCCTACACTCTACACTCTATACCCTACACTCTATACCCTACACTCTACACTCTATACCCTACACTCTACACTCTATACCCTACACTTTATACCCTACAATCTATACCATACTCTCTATACCATACACTCTATACCCTACACTCTATACCCTACACTCTACACTCTATACCCTACACTCTATACCCTACACTCTATACCCTACACTCTACACTCTATACTCTACACTCTATACCCTACACTCTATACCCTACAATCTATACCATACACTCTATACCATACACTCTATACCCTACACTCTATACCTCACACTCTACACTCTATCCCCTGCACTTTATACCATACAATCTACACTCTATACCCTACACTCTATACCCTACACTCTACACTCTATACCCTACACTCTATACCCTACAATCTATACCATACACTCTATACCATACACTCTATACCCTACACTCTATACCCTACACTCTATACCATACACTCTATACCCTACACTCTATATCATACACTCTATAGCCTACACTCTATTCCCTACACTCTATACCATACACTCTATACCCTACACTCTATACCCTACACTATACACTCTATACCCTACACTATACACTCTATACCCTACACTCTACACTCTATACCATACACTCTTTACCCTACACTCTATACCCTACACTCTATAGCCTACACTCTACACTCTTTACCCTACACACTGTACCAAACACTCTATACGCTACACTCTATACCGTACACTCTATACCCTACACTCTACACTCTATACCCTACACTCTAAAACATACACTTTATACCCTACACTCTATACCTTACACTCTATACCCTACACTCTACACCCTACAATCTACAATCTATACCCTACACTCTATAACCTACACTCTATACCCTACACTCTACACCCTACTCTCTACACTTTATACCCTACACTCTACACTCTATACCCTACACTCTATACCCTACACTCTATACTCTACACTCAATACCCAACTCTCTAAACACTACACTCTATACCCTACACTCTACACTCTATACCCTACACTCTATACCCTACACTCTACACTCTATACCCTACACTCTACACTCTATACCCTACTCTCTAAACCCTACACTCTATACCCTACACTCTATACCCTACACTCTACACTCTATCCCCTGCACTCTATACCATACACTCTACACTCTATACTCTACACTCTATACCCTACACTCTACACTCTATACCCTACACTCTATACCCTACACTCTACACTCTATACCCTACACTCTACACTCTATACCCTACACTCTATACCCTACAATTTATACCATACACTCTATACCATACACTCTATACCCTACACTCTACACTCTATACCCTACACTCTACACTCTATACCCTACACTCTATACCCTACAATCTATACCATTCACTCTATACCATACACTCTATACCCTACACTCTATACCTCACACTCTACACTCTATCCCCTGCACTCTATACCACACACTCTACACTCTATACCCTACACTCTATATCCTACACTCTACACTCTATACCCTACACTCTATACCCTACACTCTACACTCTATACCCTACACTGTATACCATACACTCTACACCCTACACTCTATACCCTACACTCTACACTCTATACACTACACTCTGTACCCTACACTCTATACCCTACACTTTATTCCATACACTCTGTACCCTACACTCTATACCTCACACTCTACACTATATCCCCTGCACTCTATACCATACACTCTACACTCTATACCCTACACTCTATACCCTACACTCTACACTCTATACCCTACACTCTATACCCTACACTCTACACTCTATACCCTACACTCTACACTCTATACCCTACACTCTATACCCTACAATCTATACCATACACTCTATACCATACACTCTATACCCTACACTCTATACCCTACACTCTACACTCTATACCCTACACTCTATACCCTACACTCTATACCCTACACTCTACACTCTATACCCAACACTCTATTCCATACACTCTATACCCTACACTCTATACTCTACACTCTACACTCTATACCCAACACTCTATTCCATACCCTCTATACCCTACACTCTATACCCTACACTCTACACTCTATACCCTACACTCTATTCCATACACTCTATACACTACACTCTATACCCTACACCCTACGCTCTATACCCTACACTCTATACCCTACACTCTACACTCTATACCCTACACTCTACACTCTATACCCTTCACTCTATACCCTACACGCTATACCCTACACTCTATACCCTACACTCTATACCCTACACTCTATACCCTACACTCTACACCCTACACTCTATACCCTACACCCTATACCCTACACTCTATACCCTACACTCAACACCCTACACTCTATACCCTACACTCTATACCCTACACTCTATACCCTACACTCTACACTCGATATCCTACACTCTATACCCTACAATCTATACCATACACTCTATACCATACACTCTATACCCTACACTCTATACCCTACACTCTATACCCTACACTCTACACCCTACACTCTATACCCTACACCCTATACCCTACACTCTATACCCTACACTCAACACCCTACACTCTATACCCTACACTCTATACCCTACACTCTATACCCTACACTCTACACTCGATATCCTACACTCTATACCCTACAATCTATACCCTACACTCTACACCCTACACTATATACCCTACACTCTACACTCTATACCCTACATTCTCTACCCTACACTCTATACCATACACTCTATACCATACACTCTATCCCCTACACTCTATACCATACACTTTACACTCTATACCCTACTTTCTATACCCTACGCTCTACACTCTATACCCTACACTCTATACCCTACACTCTACACTCTATACCCTACACTCTACACTCTATACCCTACACTCTACACCCTACACTCTATACCATACACTCTATACCCTACACTCTACACTCTATACCCTACACTCTATACCCTACACTCTATACCCTACACCCTACGCTCTATACCCTACACTCTATACCCTACACTCTACACTCTATACCCAACACTCTATTCCATACACTCTATACCCTACACTCTATACCCTACACTCTACACTCTATACCCTACACTCTACACTTTACACTCTATACCCTACACTCTATACTCTATACCCTACACTCTATACCGTACATTCTAAACTCTATACCCTACACTCTATACCCTACACTCTAATCCCTACACTCTACACTCTATACCCAACACTCTATACCCTACACTCTATACCCTACACTCTACACTCTATACCCTACACTCTATACCCTACACTCTATACCCTACACTCTACACTCTATACCATACACTCTATACTCTACACTCTATTCCCTACACTATACACTCTATACCCTACACTCTACACTCTATACCAAACACTCTATACCCTACACTCTACACTCTATACCCTACAATCTATACCCTACACTGTATACCCTACACCCTACACTCTATACCCTACAATCTACAATCTATACCCTACACTCTATACCATACACTCTATACCCTACACTCTATACCCTACACTCTATACCCTACACTCTACACTCTATACCCTACACTCTATAACATACACTTTATACCCTACACTCTATACCTTACACTCTATACCCTACAATCTACACCCTACACTCTACACTCTATACCCTACACTCTATAACCTACACTCTATACCCTACACTCTATACCCTACTCTCTACACTTTATACCCTACAATCTACGTTCTATAACCTACAATCTACACCCTACACTCCACACTCTATACCCTACACTCTATAACCTACACTCTATACCCTACACTCTATACCCTACTCTCTACACTTTATACCCTACACTCTACACTCTATACCCTACACTCTATACCCTATACTCTACACCCTACACTCTACACTCTATACCCTACACTATATAACCTACACTCTATACCCTACTCTCTACACTTTATACCTTACACTCTACACTCTATAACCTACAATCTACACCCTACACTCCACACTCTATACCCTACACTCTATAACCTACACTCTATACCCTACACACTATACCCTATACTCTACAACCTACACTCTACACTCTATACCCTACACTATATAACCTACACTCTATACCCTGCACTCTATACCCTACTCTCTACACTTTATACCCTACACTCTACACTCTATACCCTTCACTCTATACCCTACACTCTACACTCTATACCCTACACTCTATACCCTACACTCTACACTCTATACCCTACACTCTACACTCTATACCCTAGTCTTTAAACCCTACACTCTATACCCTACACTCTACACTCTATACCCTACACTCTATACCCTAAACTCTACACTATATACCCTACACTCTATACCCTACACTCTATACCCTACACTCTATACCCTACACTCTTCACCCTACACTTTATAGCTTACACTCTATACCCTACACTCTATACCATTCACTCTATACCCTACACTCTATACCCTACACTCTATACCCTACACTCTACACCATACACCATACACTCTATACCCTACCCTCTATACCTTACACTCTATACCCTACACTCTACACATTATACCCTACACTATATACCCTACACTCTACACTCTATACCCTACACTCTATACCATACACTCTATACCCTACACTCTATACCCTACACTCTACACTCTATACCCTACACTCTACACCCTACACTCTACACTTTACACTCTATACTCTACACTCTATACCCTACACTCTATACCCTACACTCTACACTTTATCCCCTACACTCTATACCCTACACTCTATACCCTACACTATATACCCTACACGCTATACCCTACACTCTATACCCTACACTCTATACCCTACACTCTATACCCTACATTCTACACCCTACACTCCATACCCTACACCCTATACCCTACACTCTATACCCTACACTCTACACCCTACACTCTATACCCTACACTCTATACCCTATACTCTATACCCTACACTCTATACCCTACACTCTACACTCTATACCCTACTCTCTAAACCCTACACTCTATACCCTACACTCTACACTCTATACCCTACACTCTATACCCTACACTCTACACTCTATCCCCTGCACTCTATACCATACACTCTACACTCTATACTCTACACTCTATACCCTACACTCTACACTCTATACCCTACACTCTATACCCTACACTCTACACTCTATACCCTACACTCTACACTCTATACCCTACACTCTATAACCTACAATCTATACCATACACTCTATACCATACACTCTATACCCTACACTCTACACTCTATACCCTACACTTTACACTCTATACCCTACACTCTATACCCTACAATCTATACCATACACTCTATACCATACACTCTATACCCTACACTCTATACCTCACACTCTACACTCTATCCCCTGCACTCTATACCACACACTCTACACTCTATACCCTACACTCTATATCCTACACTCTATACCCTACACTCTATACCCTACACTCTACACTCTATACCCTACACTCTATACCCTACACTCTACACTCTATACCCTACACTCTACACTCTATACCCTACACTCTATACCCTACAATCTATACCATACACTCTATACCATACCCTCTATACCCTACACTCTATACCCTACACTCTACACTCTATACCCTACACTCTATACCCTACACTCTATACCCTACACTCTACACTCTATACCCAACACTCTATTCCATACACTCTATACCCTACACTCTATAATCTACACTCTACACTCTATACCCAACACTCTATTCCATACACTCTATACCCTACACTCTATACCCTACACTCTACACTCTATACCCTACACTCTATTCCATACACTCTATACCCTACACTCTATACCCTACACCCTACGCTCTATACCCTACACTCTATACCCTACACTCTACACTCTATACCCTACACTCTACACTCTATACCCTTCACTCTATACCATACACGCTATACCCTACACTCTATACCCTACACTCTATACCCTACACTCTATACCCTACACTCTACACCCTACACTTTATACCCTACACCCTATACCCTACACTCTATACCCTACACTCAACACCCTACACTCTATACCCTACACTCTATACCCTACACTCTATACCCTACACTCTATACCCTACACTCTACACTCGATACCCTACACTCTATACCCTACAATCTATACCATACACTCTATACCATACACTCTATACCATACACTCTATCCCCTACACTCTATACCATACACTCTACACTCTATACCCTACACTCTACACCCTACACTATATACCCTACACTCTACACTCTATACCCTACATTCTCTACCCTACACTCTATACCATACACTCTATACCATACACTCTATCCCCTACACTCTATACCATACACTTTACACTCTATACCCTACTTTCTATACCCTACACTCTACACTCTATACCCTACACTCTATACCCTACACTCTACACTCTATACCCTACACTCTACACTCTATACCCTACACTCTACACCCTACACTCTATACCATACACTCTATACCCTACACTCTACACTCTATACCCTACACTCTATACCCTACACTCTACACTCTATACCCAACACTCTATTCCATACACTCTATACCCTACACTCTATACCCTACACTCTACACTCTATACCCTACACTCTACACTTTACACTCTATACCCTACACTCTATACTCTATACCCTACACTCTATACCATACATTCTACACTCTATACCCTACACTTTATACCCTACACTCTAATCCCTACACTCTACACTCTATACCCTACACTCTATACCCTACACTCTATACCCTACATTCTACACTCTATACCCTACACTCTATACCCTACACTCTATACCCTACACTCTACACTCTATACCCTACACTCTATACCATACACTCTACACTCTATTCCCTACACTCTATACCATACACTCTATACCCTACACTCTATACCCTACACTATACACTCTATACCCTACACTCTACACTCTATACCATACACTCTATACCCTACACTCTATACCCTACACTCTACACTCTATACCCTACAATCTATACCCTACACTCTATACCCTACACCCTACACTCTATACCCTACAATCTACACTCTATACCCTACACTCTATACCATACACTCTATACCCTACACTCTATACCATACACTCTACACCATACACTCTATACCATACACTCTACACTCTATACCCTACACTCTACACCCTACACTATATACCCTACACTCTACACTCTATACCCTACATTCTCTACCCTACACTCTATACCATACACTCTATACCATACACTCTATCCCCTACACTCTATACCATACACTTTACACTCTATACCCTACTTTCTATACCCTACACTCTACACTCTATACCCTACACTCTATACCCTACACTCTACACTCTATACCCTACACTCTACACTCTATACCCTACACTCTACACCCTACACTCTATACCATACACTCTATACCCTACACTCTACACTCTATACCCTACACTCTATACCCTACACTCTATACCCTACACCCTACGCTCTATACCCTACACTCTATACCCTACACTCTACACTCTATACCCAACACTCTATTTCATACACTCTATACCCTACACTATATACCCTACACTCTACACTCTATACCCTACACTCTACACTTTACACTCTATACCCTACACTCTATACTCTATACCCTACACTCTATACCGTACATTCTACACTCTATACCCTACACTTTATACCCTACACTCTAATCCCTACACTCTACACTCTATACCCTACACTCTATACCCTACACTCTATACCCTACACTCTACACTCTATACCCTACACTCTATACCCTACACTCTATACCCTACACTCTACACTCTATACCCTACACTCTATACCATACACTCTACACTCTATTCCCTACACTCTATACCATACACTCTATACCCTACACTCTATACCCTACACTATACACTCTATACCCTACACTCTACACTCTATACCATACACTCTATACCCTACACTCTATACCCTACACTCTACACTCTATACCCTACAATCTATACCCTACACTCTATACCCTACACCCTACACTCTATACCCTACAATCTACACTCTATACCCTACACTCTATACCATATACTCTATACCCTACACTCTATACCATACACTCTACACCATACACTCTATACCATACACTCTACACCCCACACTCTACACTCTATACCCTACACTCTATACCCTACACTCTATACTATACACTCTATACCCTACACTCTATACCCTACACTATACACTCTATACCCTACACTCTACACCATACACACTATACCCTACACTCTATACTCTACGCTATACATTCTATACCTTACAATCTATACCTTACACTCTTTACCCTACACTCTATACCCTACACTCTACACTCTATAACCTACACTCTATACCATACACTCTATATCCTACACTCTATACCCTACACTCTATACCCTACACTCTACACTCTATACCCTACACTCTATACCATACACTCTATACCCTACACTCTATGCCCTACACTCTAATCTCCATACCATACACTCTATACCATACACTCTATACCCTACACTCTATACCTCACACTCTACACTCTATCCCCTGCACTCTATACCATACACTCTACACTCTATACCCTACACTCAATACCCTACACTCTACACTCTATACCCTACATTCTACACTCTATACCCTACACTCTATACCCTACAATCTATACCATACACTCTATACCATACACTCTATACCCTACACTCTGCACTCTATACCCTACACTCTATACCCTACAATCTATACCATACACTCCATACCATACACTCTATACCCTACACTCTATACCTCACACTCTACACTCTATCCCCTGCACTCTATACCACACTCTCTACACTCTATACCCTACACTCTATACCCTACACTCTACACTCTATACCCTACACTCTATACATAGTAACATAGTAACATAGTTAGTAAGGCCGAAAAAAGACATTTGTCCATCCAGTTCAGCCTATATTCCATCATAATAAATCCCGAGATCTACGTCCTTCTACAGAACCTAATAATTGTATGATACAATATTGTTCTGCTCCAGGAAGACATCCAGGCCTCTCTTGAACCCCTCGACTGAGTTCGCCATCACCACCTCCTCAGGCAAGCAATTCCAGATTCTCACTGCCCTAACAGTAAAGAATCCTCTTCTATGTTGGTGGAAAAACCTTCTCTCCTCCAGACGCAAAGAATGCCCCCTTGTGCCCGTCACCTTCCTTGGTATAAACAGATCCTCAGCGAGATATTTGTATTGTCCCCTTATATACTTATACATGGTTATTAGATCGCCCCTCAGTCGTCTTTTTTCTAGACTAAATAATCCTAATTTCGCTAATCTATCTGGGTATTGTAGTTCTCCCATCCCCTTTATTAATTTTGTTGCCCTCCTTTGTACTCTCTCTAGTTCCATTATATCCTTCCTGAGCACCGGTGCCCAAAACTGGACACAGTACTCCATGTGCGGTCTAACTAGGTATTTGTACAGAGGCAGTATAATGCTCTCATCATGTGTATCCAGACCTCTTTTAATGCACCCCATGATCCTGTTTGCCTTGGCAGCTGCTGCCTGGCACTGGCTGCTCCAGGTAAGTTTATCATTAACTAGGATCCCCAAGTCCTTCTCCCTGTCAGATTTACCCAGTGGTTTCCCATTCAGTGTGTAATGGTGATATTGATTCCTTCTTCCCATGTGTATAACCTTACATTTATCATTGTTAAACCTCATCTGCCACCTTTCAGCCCAAGTTTCCAACTTATCCAGATCCATCTGTAGCAGAATACTATCTTCTCTTGTATTAACTGCTTTAAATAGTTTTGTATCATCTGCAAATATTCATATTTTACTGTGTAAACCTTCTACCAGATCATTAATGAATATGTTGAAGAGAACAGGTCCCAATACTGACCCCTGCGGTACCCCACTGGTCACAGCGACCCAGTTAGAGACTATACCATTTATAACCACCCTCTGCTTTCTATCACTAAGCCAGTTACTAACCCATTTACACACATTTTCCCCCAGACCAAGCATTCTCATTTTGTGTACCAACCTCTTGTGCGGCACGGTATCAAACGCTTTGGAAAAATCGAGATATACCACGTCCAATGACTCACCGTGGTCCAGCTGATAGCTTACCTCTTCATAAAAACTGATTAGATTGGTTTGACAGGAGCGATTTCTCATAAACCCATGCTGATATGGAGTTAAACAGTTATTCTCATTGAGATAATCCAGAATAACATCCCTCAGAAACCCTTCAAATATTTTACCAACAATAGACATGACATGAGTCCAAATCTGCTGCAACCTGTCCACCACAGCATCCACACTCTACACTCTATACCCTACACTCTATACCCTACACTCTACACTCTATACCCTACACTCTACACTCTATACCCTACACTCTATACCCTACAATCTATACCATACACTCTATACCATACACTCTACACCCTACACTCTATACCCTACACTCTACACTCTATACCCTACACTCTATAAACTACACTCTAAACCCTACACTCTACACTCTATACCCTACACTCTACAGTCTATACCCTACACTCTATACCCTACAATCTATACCATACACTCTATACCATACACTCTATACCCTACACTCTATACCTCACACTCTACACTCTATCCCCTGCACTCTATACCATACACTCTACACTCTATACCCTACACTCAATACCCTACACTCTACACTCTATACCCTACACTCTACACTCTATACCCTACACTCTATACCCTACAATCTATACCATACACTCTATACCATACACTCTATACCCTACACTCTGCACTCTATACCCTACACTCTATACCCTACAATCTATACCATACACTCCATACCATACACTCTATACCCTACACTCTATACCTCACACTCTACACTCTATCCCCTGCACTCTATACCACACTCTCTACACTCTATACCCTACACTCTATACCCTACACTCTACACTCTATACCCTACACTCTATACCCTACACTCTACACTCTATACCCTACACTCTACACTCTATACCCTACACTCTATACCCTACAATCTATACCATACACTCTATACCATACACTCTACACCCTACACTCTATACCCTACACTCTACACTCTATACCCTACACTCTATAAACTACACTCTAAACCCTACACTCTACACTCTATACCCTACACTCTACAGTCTATACCCTACACTCTATACCCTACAATCTATACCATACACTCTTTACCATACACTCTATACCCTACACTCTGCACTCTATACCCTACACTCTATACCCTACAATCTATACCATACACTCCATACCATACACTCTATACCCTACACTCTGTACCTCACACTCTACACTCTATCCCATGCACTCTATACCACACTCTCTACACTCTATACCCTACACTCTATACCCTACACTCTACACTCTATACCCTACACTCTATACCCTACACTCTACACTCTATACCCTACACTCTACACTCTATACCCTACACTCTATACCCTACAATCTATACCATACACTCTATACCATACACTCTACACCCTACACTCTATACCCTACACTCTACACCCTACACTCTATACCCTACACTCTATACCCTACACTCTATACCCTACACTCTATACCTCACACTATACACTATATCCCCTGCATTCTATACCATACACTCTACACTCTATTCCCTACACTCTATACCCTACACTCTACACTCTATACCCTACACTCTATACCCTACACTCTACACTCTATACCCTACACTCTACACTCTATACCCTACACTTTATACCCTACAATCTATACCATACTCTCTATACCATACACTCTATACCCTACACTCTATACCCTACACTCTACACTCTATACCCTACACTCTATACCCTACACTCTATACCCTACACTCTACACTCTATACTCTACACTCTATACCCTACACTCTATACCCTACAATCTATACCATACACTCTATACCATACACTCTATACCCTACACTCTATACCTCACACTCTACACTCTATCCCCTGCACTTTATACCATACACTCTACACTCTATACCCTACACTCTATACCCTACACTCTGCACTCTATACCCTACACTCTATACCCTACAATCTATACCATACACTCTATACCATACACTCTATACCCTACACTCTATACCCTACACTCTATACCATACACTCTATACCCTACACTCTATATCATACACTCTATAGCCTACACTCTATTCCCTACACTATACACTCTATACCCTACACTATACACTCTATACCCTACACTCTACACTCTATACCATACACTCTTTACCCTACACTCTATACCCTACAATCTATACCATACACTCTATACCATACACTCTATACCCTACACTCTATACCATACACTCTATACCCTACACTCTATACCCTACACTATACACTCTATACCCTACACTATACACTCTATACCCTACACTCTACACTCTATACCATACACTCTTTACCCTACACTCTATACCCTACACTCTATAGCCTACACTCTACACTCTTTACCCTACACACTGTACCAAACACTCTATACGCTACACTCTATACCGTACACTTTATACCCTACACTCTACACTCTATACCCTACACTCTAAAACATACACTTTATACCCTACACTCTATACCTTACACTCTATACCCTACACTCTACACCCTACAATCTACAATCTATACCCTACACTCTATAACCTACACTCTATACCCTACACTCTACACCCTACTCTCTACACTTTATACCCTACACTCTACACTCTATACCCTACACTCTATACCCTACACTCTATACTCTACACTCAATACCCAACTCTCTAAACACTACACTCTATACCCTACACTCTACACTCTATACCCTACACTCTATACCCTACACTCTATACCCTACACTCTACACTCTATACCCTACTCTCTAAACCCTACACTCTATACCCTACACTCTACACTCTATACCCTACACTCTATACCCTACACTCTACACTCTATCCCCTGCACTCTATACCATACACTCTACACTCTATACTCTACACTCTATACCCTACACTCTACACTCTATACCCTACACTCTATACCCTACACTCTACACTCTATACCCTACACTCTACACTCTATACCCTACAATCTATACCATACACTCTATACCATACACTCTACACTTTACACTCTATACCCTACACTCTATACCCTACACTCTATACTCTATACCCTACACTCTATACTCTATACCATACACTCTATACCGTACATTCTACACTCTATACCCTACACTCTATACCCTACACTCTAATCCCTACACTCTACACTCTATACCCTATACTCTATACCCTACACTCTATACCCTACACTCTAGACTCTATACCCTACAGTCTATACCATACACTCTATACCCTACACTCTACACTCTATTCCCTACACTCTATACCATACACTCTATACCCTACACTCTTTACCCTACACTATACACTCTATACCCTACACTCTACACTCTATACTATAGACTCTATACCCTACAATCTACACTCTATACCCTACACTTTATACCCTACACTCTATACCCTACACTTTATACCCTACACTCTATACCCTACGCTCTACACTCTATACCCTACACTTTATACCCTACACTCTATACCCTACACTTTATACCCTACACTCTATACCCTACGCTCTACACTCTATAACCTACACTCTATAACATACACTTTACACCCTACACTCTATACCTTACACTCTATACCCTACACTCTACACCCTACACTCTACACTTTATACCCTACACTCTATAACCTACACTCTATACCCTACACTCTTTACCCTACTCTCTACACTTTATACCCTACACTCTACACTCTATACCCTACACTCTATACCCTACACTCTACACTCTATACCCAACACTCTACACTCTATTCCCTACACTCTATACCATACTCTCTATAGCCTACACTTTTTACCCTACAATATACACTCTATACCCTACACTCTACACTCTATACCATACACTCTATACCCTACACTCTATACCCTACACTCTACACTCTATACCCTACAATCTATACCCTACACTCCATACCCTACACTCTAAACCCTACACTCTATACCATACACTCTACACTCTATACCCTACACTCTATACCCTACACTCTATACCCTACACTCTATACCCTACACTCTACACTCTATACCCTACACTCTATAACATACACTTTATACCCTACACTCTATACCTTACACTCTATACCCTACACTCTACACCCTACACTCTACACTCTATACCCTACACTCTATAACCTACACTCTATACCCTACACTCTATACCCTACTCTCTACACTTCATACCCTACAATCTACACTCTATAACCTACAATCTACACCCTACACTCCACACTCTATACCCTACACTCTATAACCTACACTCTATACCCTACACTCTATACCCTACTCTCTACACTTTATACCCTACATTCTACACTCTATACCCTACACTCTATACCCTATACTCTACACCCTACACTCTACACTCTATACCCTACACTATATAACATACACTCTATACCCTACTCTCTAAACTTTATACCCTACACTCTACACTCTATAACCTACAATCTACACCCTACACTCCACACTCTATACCCTACACTCTATAACCTACACTCTATACCCTACACTCTATACCCTACTCTCTACACTTTATACCCTACACTCTACACTCTATACCCTACACTCTATACCCTATACTCTACACCCTACACTCTACACTCTATACCCTACACTATATAACCTACACTCTATACCCTACACTCTATACCCTACTCTCTACACTTTATACCCTACACTCTACACTCTATACCCTACACTCTTTACCATACACTCTATACCGTACACTCTATACCCTACACTCTACACTCTATACCCTACACTCTATACCCTACACTCTATACCCTACAATCTATATCATACACTCTATACCATACACACTATACCATACACTCTACACTCTATACCCTACACTCTATACCCTACACTCTACACTCTATACCCTACACTCTATACCCTACACTCTATACCCTACACTCTACACTCTATACCCTACACTCTACACTCTATACCCTACACTCTATACCCTACACTCTACACCCTACACTCTATACCCTACACTCTATACCCTACACTCTATACCCTACACTCTACACTCTATACCCTACACTCTATACCCTACACTCTACACCCTACACTCTACACTCTATACCCTACACTCTATACCCTACAATCTATACCATACACTCTATACCATACACTCTACACACTACACTCTATACCCTACACTCTATACCCTACACTCTATACCCTACACTCTATACCATACACTCTATACCCTACACTCTATACCTCACACTCTACACTCTATCCCCTGCACTCTATACCATACACTCTACATTCTATACCCTACACTCTACACTCTATACCCTACACTCTACACCCTACACTCTATACCCTACACTCTATACCCTACACTCTATACCCTACACTCTACACTCTATACCCTACACTCTATACCCTACACTCTACACCCTACACTCTACACTCTATACCCTACACTCTATACCCTACAATCTATACCATACACTCTATACCATACACTCTACACACTACACTCTATACCCTACACTCTATACCCTACACTCTATACCCTACACTCTATACCATACACTCTATACCCTACACTCTATACCTCACACTCTACACTCTATCCCCTGCACTCTATACCCTACACTCCACACTCTATACCCTACACTCTATAACCTACACTCTATACCCTACACTCTATACCCTACTCTCTACACTTTATACCCTACACTCTACACTCTATACCCTACACTCTATACCCTATACTCTACACCCTACACTCTACACTCTATACCCTACACTATATAACCTACACTCTATACCCTACACTCTATACCCTACTCTCTACACTTTATACCCTACACTCTACACTCTATACCCTACACTCTATACCATACACTCTATACCGTACACTCTATACCCTACACTCTACACTCTATACCCTACACTCTATACCCTACACTCTATACCCTACAATCTATATCATACACTCTATACCATACACACTATACCATACACTCTACACTCTATACCCTACACTCTATACCCTACACTCTACACTCTATACCCTACACTCTATACCCTACACTCTACACTCTATACACTACACTCTACACTCTATACCCTACACTCTATACCCTACACTCTACACCCTACACTCTATACCCTACACTCTATACCCTACACTCTATACCCTACACTCTACACTCTATACCCTACACTCTATACCCTACACTCTACACCCTACACTCTACACTCTATACCCTACACTCTATACCCTACAATCTATACCATACACTCTATACCATACACTCTACACACTACACTCTATACCCTACACTCTATACCCTACACTCTATACCCTACACTCTATACCATACACTCTATACCCTACACTCTATACCTCACACTCTACACTCTATCCCCTGCACTTTATACCATACACTCTACACTCTATACCCTACACTCTATACCCTACACTCTGCACTCTATACCCTACACTCTATACCCTACAATCTATACCATACACTCTATACCATACACTCTATACCCTACACTCTATACCCTACACTCTATACCATACACTCTATACCCTACACTCTATATCATACACTCTATAGCCTACACTCTATTCCCTACACTCTATACCATACACTCTATACCCTACACTCTATACCCTACACTATACACTCTATACCCTACACTATACACTCTATACCCTACACTCTACACTCTATACCATACACTCTTTACCCTACACTCTATACCCTACACTCTATAGCCTACACTCTACACTCTTTACCCTACACACTGTACCAAACACTCTATACGCTACACTCTATACCGTACACTTTATACCCTACACTCTACACTCTATACCCTACACTCTAAAACATACACTTTATACCCTACACTCTATACCTTACACTCTATACCCTACACTCTACACCCTACAATCTACAATCTATACCCTACACTCTATAACCTACACTCTATACCCTACACTCTACACCCTACTCTCTACACTTTATACCCTACACTCTACACTCTATACCCTACACTCTATACCCTACACTCTATACTCTACACTCAATACCCAACTCTCTAAACACTACACTCTATACCCTACACTCTACACTCTATACCCTACACTCTATACCCTACACTCTACACTCTATACCCTACACTCTACACTCTATACCCTACTCTCTAAACCCTACACTCTATACCCTACACTCTACACTCTATACCCTACACTCTACACTCTATCCCCTGCACTCTATACCATACACTCTACACTCTATACTCTACACTCTATACCCTGCACTCTACACTCTATACCCTACACTCTATACCCTACACTCTACACTCTATACCCTACACTCTACACTCTATACCCTACAATCTATACCATACACTCTATACCATACACTCTATACCCTACACTCTACACTCTATACCCTACACTCTACACTCTATACCCTACACTCTATACCCTACAATCTATACCATTCACTCTATACCATACACTCTATACCCTACACTCTATACCTCACACTCTACACTCTATCCCCTGCACTCTATACCACACACTCTACACTCTATACCCTACACTCTATATCCTACACTCTACACTCTATACCCTACACTCTATACCCTACACTCTACACTCTATACCCTACACTCTATACCATACACTCTACACCCTACACTCTATACCCTACACTCTACACTCTATACACTACACTCTGTACCCTACACTCTATACCCTACACTTTATTCCATACACTCTGTACCCTACACTCTATACCTCACACTCTACACTATATCCCCTGCACTCTATACCATACACTCTACACTCTATACCCTACACTCTATACCCTACACTCTACACTCTATACCCTACACTCTATACCCTACACTCTACACTCTACACTCTATACCCTACACTCTATACCCTACAATCTATACCATACACTCTATACCATACACTCTATACCCTACACTCTATACCCTACACTCTACACTCTATACCCTACACTCTATACCCTACACTCTATACCCTACACTCTACACTCTATACCCAACACTCTATTCCATACACTCTATACCCTACACTCTATACCCTACACTCTACACTCTATACCCTACACTCTATTCCATACACTCTATACACTACACTCTATACCCTACACCCTACGCTCTATACCCTACACTCTATACCCTACACTCTACACTCTATACCCTACACTCTACACTCTATACCCTTCACTCTATACCCTACACGCTATACCCTACACTCTATACCCTACACTCTATACCCTACACTCTATACCCTACACTCTACACCCTACACTCTATACCCTACACCCTATACCCTACACTCTATACCCTACACTCAACACCCTACACTCTATACCCTACACTCTATACCCTACACTCTATACCCTACACTCTACACTCGATATCCTACACTCTATACCCTACAATCTATACCATACACTCTATACCATACACTCTATACCATACACTCTATCCCCTACACTCTATACCATACTCTCTACACTCTATACCCTACACTCTACACCCTACACTATATACCCTACACTCTACACTCTATACCCTACATTCTCTACCCTACACTCTATACCATACACTCTATACCATACACTCTATCCCCTACACTCTATACCATACACTTTACACTCTATACCCTACTTTCTATACCCTACGCTCTACACTCTATACCCTACACTCTATACCCTACACTCTACACTCTATACCCTACACTCTACACTCTATACCGTACACTCTACACCCTACACTCTATACCATACACTCTATACCCTACACTCTACACTCTATACCCTACACTCTATACCCTACACTCTATACCCTACACCCTACGCTCTATACCCTACACTCTATACCCTACACTCTACACTCTATACCCAACACTCTATTCCATACACTCTATACCCTACACTCTATACCCTACACTCTACACTCTATACCCTACACTCTACACTTTACACTCTATACCCTACACTCTATACTCTATACCCTACACTCTATACCGTACATTCTAAACTCTATACCCTACACTCTATACCCTACACTCTAATCCCTACACTCTACACTCTATACCCTACACTCTATACCCTACACTCTATACCCTACACTCTACACTCTATACCCTACACTCTATACCCTACACTCTATACCCTACACTCTACACTCTATACCCTACACTCTATACCATACACTCTACACTCTATTCCCTACACTCTATGCCATACTCTCTATACCCTACACTCTATTCCCTACACTATACACTCTATACCCTACACTCTACACTCTATACGATACACTCTATACCCTACACTCTATACCCTACACTCTACACTCTATACCCTACAATCTATACCCTACACTGTATACCCTACACCCTACACTCTATACCCTACAATCTACACTCTATACCCTACACTCTATACCATACACTCTATACCCTACACTCTATACCCTACACTCTACACTCTATACCCTACACTCTATAACATACACTTTATACCCTACACTCTATACCTTACACTCTATACCCTACACTCTACACCCTACACTCTACACTCTATACCCTACACTCTATAACCTACACTCTATGCCCTACACTCTATACCCTACTCTCTACACTTTATACCCTACAATCTACTCTCTATAACCTTCTATCTACACCCTACACTCCTCCACACTCTATACCCTACACTCTATAACCTACACTCTATACCCTACACTCTATACCCTACTCTCTACACTTTATACCCTACACTCTACACTCTATACCCTACACTCTATACCCTATACTCTACACCCTACACTCTACACTCTATACCCTACACTATATAACCTACACTCTATACCCTACTCTCTACACTTTATACCCTACACTCTACACTCTATAACCTACAATCTACACCCTACACTCCACACTCTATACCCTACACTCTATAACCTACACTCTATACCCTACACTCTATACCCTACTCTCTACACTTTATACCCTACACTCTACACTCTATACCCTACACTCTATACCCTATACTCTACACCCTACACTCTACACTCTATACCCTACACTATATAACCTACACTCTATACCCTACACTCTATATCCTACTCTCTACACTTTATACCCTACACTCTACACTCTATACCCTTTACTCTATACCCTACACTCTACACTCTATACCCTACACTCTATACCCTACACTCTACACTCTATACCCTACACTCTACACTCTATACCCTACTCTTTAAACCCTACACTCTATACCCTACACTCTACACTCTATACCCTACACTCTATACCCTAAACTCTACACTCTATACCCTACACTCTATACCCTACACTCTATACCCTACACTCTATACCCTACACTCTATACCCTACACTCTTCACCCTACACTTTATAGCTTACACTCTATACCCTACACTCTATACCATTCACTCTATACCCTACACTCTATACCCTACACTCTATACCCTACACTCTACACCATACACCATACACTCTATACCCTACGGTCTATACCTTACACTCTATACCCTACACTCTACACATTAAACCCTACACTATATACCCTACACTATACACTCTATACCCTACACTCTATACCATACACTCTATACCCTACACTCTATACCCTACACTCTACACTCTACACTCTACACTCTACACCCTACACTCTACACTTTACACTCTATACTCTACACTCTATACCCTACACTCTATACCCTACACTCTACACTTTATCCCCTACACTCTATACCCTACACTCTATACCCTACACTATATACCCTACACGCTATACCCTACACTCTATACCCTACACTCTATACCCTACACTCTATACCCTACATTCTACACCCTACACTCCATACCCTACACCCTATACCCTACACTCTATACCCTACACTCTACACCCTACACTCTATACCCTACACTCTATACCCTACACTCTATACCCTACACTCAATACCCTACACTCTACACTCTATACCCTACTCTCTAAACCCTACACTCTATACCCTACACTCTACACTCTATACCCTACACTCTATACCCTACACTCTACACTCTATCCCCTGCACTCTATACCATACACTCTACACTCTATACTCTACACTCTATACCCTACACTCTACACTCTATACCCTACACTCTATACCCTACACTCTACACTCTATACCCTACACTCTACACTCTATACCCTACACTCTATACCCTACACTCTACACCCTACACTCTACACTCTATACCCTACACTCTATAACCTACACTCTATGCCCTACACTCTATACCCTACTCTCTACACTTTATACCCTACAATCTACTCTCTATAACCTTCTATCTACACCCTACACTCCTCCACACTCTATACCCTACACTCTATAACCTACACTCTATACCCTACACTCTATACCCTACTCTCTACACTTTATACCCTACACTCTACACTCTATACCCTACACTCTACACTCTATACCCTACACTCTATACCCTACACTCTACACTCTATACCCTACACTCTACACTCTATACCCTACACTCTATACCCTACAATCTATACCATACACTCTATACCATACACTCTATACCCTACACTCTACACTCTATACCCTACACTTTACACTCTATACCCTACACTCTATACCCTACAATCTATACCATACACTCTATACCATACACTCTATACCCTACACTCTATACCTCACACTCTACACTCTATCCCCTGCACTCTATACCACACACTCTACACTCTATACCCTACACTCTATATCCTACACTCTATACCCTACACTCTATACCCTACACTCTACACTCTATACCCTACACTCTATACCCTACACTCTACACTCTATACCCTACACTCTACACTCTATACCCTACACTCTATACCCTACAATCTATACCATACACTCTATACCATACCCTCTATACCCTACACTCTATACCCTACACTCTACACTCTATACCCTACACTCTATACCCTACACTCTATACCCTACACTCTACACTCTATACCCAACACTCTATTCCATACACTCTATACCCTACACTCTATAATCTACACTCTACACTCTATACCCAACACTCTATTCCATACACTCTATACCCTACACTCTATACCCTACACTCTACACTCTATACCCTACACTCTATTCCATACACTCTATACCCTACACTCTATACCCTACACCCTACGCTCTATACCCTACACTCTATACCCTACACTCTACACTCTATACCCTACACTCTACACTCTATACCCTTCACTCTATACCATACACGCTATACCCTACACTCTATACCCTACACTCTATACCCTACACTCTATACCCTACACTCTACACCCTACACTTTATACCCTACACCCTATACCCTACACTCTATACCCTACACTCAACACCCTACACTCTATACCCTACACTCTATACCCTACACTCTATACCCTACACTCTATACCCTACACTCTACACTCGATACCCTACACTCTATACCCTACAATCTATACCATACACTCTATACCATACACTCTATACCATACACTCTATCCCCTACACTCTATACCATACACTCTACACTCTATACCCTACACTCTACACCCTACACTATATACCCTACACTCTACACTCTATACCCTACATTCTCTACCCTACACTCTATACCATACACTCTATACCATACACTCTATCCCCTACACTCTATACCATACACTTTACACTCTATACCCTACTTTCTATACCCTACACTCTACACTCTATACCCTACACTCTATACCCTACACTCTACACTCTATACCCTACACTCTACACTCTATACCCTACACTCTACACCCTACACTCTATACCATACACTCTATACCCTACACTCTACACTCTATACCCTACACTCTATACCCTACACTCTATACCCTACACCCTACGCTCTATATCCTACACTCTATACCCTACACTCTACACTCTATACCCAACACTCTATTCCATACACTCTATACCCTACACTCTATACCCTACACTCTATACCCTACACTCTACACTCTATACCCTACACTCTACACTTTACACTCTATACCCTACACTCTATACTCTATACCCTACACTCTATACCGTACATTCTACACTCTATACCCTACACTTTATACCCTACACTCTAATCCCTACACTCTACACTCTATACCCTACACTCTATACCCTACACTCTACACTCTATACCCTACACTCTATACCCTACACTCTATACCCTACACTCTACACTCTATACCCTACACTCTATACCATACACTCTACACTCTATTCCCTACACTCTATACCATACACTCTATACCCTACACTCTATACCCTACACTATACACTCTATACCCTACACTCTACACTCTATACCCTACACTCTATACCCTACAATCTATACCATACACTCCTTACCATACACTCTATACCCTACACTCTATACCTCACACTCTACACTCTATTCCCTACACTCTACACTCTATACCCTACACTCTATACCCTACAATCTATACCATACACTCTATACCATACACTCTATACCCTACCCTCTATACCCTACACTCTACACTCTATACCCTACACTCTATAAACTACACTCTAAACCCTACACTCGACACTCTATACCCTACACTCTACAGTCTATACCCTACACTCTATACCCTACAATCTATACCATACACTCTATACCATACACTCTATACCCTACACTCTATACCTCACACTCTACACTCTATCCCCTGCACTCTATACCATACACTCTACACTCTATACCCTACACTCAATACCCTACACTCTACACTCTATACCCTACATTCTACACTCTATACCCTACACTCTATACCCTACAATCTATACCATACACTCTATACCATACACTCTATACCCTACACTCTGCACTCTATACCCTACAATCTATACCATACACTCCATACCATACACTCTATACCCTACACTCTATACCTCACACTCTACACTCTATCCCCTGCACTCTATACCACACTCTCTACACTCTATACCCTACACTCTATACCCTACACTCTACACTCTATACCCTACACTCTATACCCTACACTCTACACTCTATACCCTACACTCTACACTCTATACCCTACACTCTATACCCTACAATCTATACCATACACTCTATACCATACACTCTACACCCTACATTCTATACCCTACACTCTACACTCTATACCCTACACTCTATAAACTACACTCTAAACCCTACACTCTACACTCTATACCCTACACTCTACAGTCTATACCCTACACTCTATACCCTACAATCTATACCATACACTCTATACCATACACTCTATACCCTACACTCTATACCTCACACTCTACACTCTATCCCCTGCACTCTATACCATACACTCTACACTCTATACCCCACACTCAATACCCTACACTCTACACTCTATACCCTACACTCTACATTCTATACCCTACACTCTATACCCTACAATCTATACCATACACTCTATACCATACACTCTATACCCTACACTCTGCACTCTATACCCTACACTCTATACCCTACAATCTATACCATACACTCCATACCATACACTCTATACCCTACACTCTATACCTCACACTCTACACTCTATCCCTTTCACTCTATACCACACTCTCTACACTCTATACCCTACACTCTATACCCTACACTCTACACTCTATACCCTACACTCTATACCCTACACTCTACACTCTATACCCTACACTCTACACTCTATACCCTACACTCTATACCCTACAATCTATACCATACACTCTATACCATACACTCTACACCCTACACTCTATACCCTACACTCTACACTCTATACCCTACACTCTATAAACTACACTCTAAACCCTACACTCTACACTCTATACCCTACACTCTACAGTCTATACCCTACACTCTATACCCTACAATCTATACCATACACTCTTTACCATACACTCTATACCCTACACTCTGCACTCTATACCCTACACTCTATACCCTACAATCTATACCATACACTCCATACCATACACTCTATACCCTACACTCTATACCTCACACTCTACACTCTATCCCATGCACTCTATACCACACTCTCTACACTCTATACCCTACACTCTATACCCTACACTCTACACTCTATACCCTACACTCTATACCCTACACTCTACACTCTATACCCTACACTCTACACTCTATACCCTACACTCTATACCCTACAATCTATACCATACACTCTATACCATACACTCTACACCCTACACTCTATACCCTACACTCTACACCCTACACTCTATACCCTACACTCTATACCCTACACTCTATACCCTACACTCTATACCTCACACTATACACTATATCCCCTGCATTCTATACCATACACTCTACACTCTATTCCCTACACTCTATACCCTACACTCTACACTCTATACCCTACACTCTATACCCTACACTCTACACTCTATACCCTACACTCTACACTCTATACCCTACACTTTATACCCTACAATCTATACCATACTCTCTATACCATACACTCTATACCCTACACTCTATACCCTACACTCTACACTCTATACCCTACACTCTATACCCTACACTCTATACCCTACACTCTACACTCTATACTCTACACTCTATACCCTACACTCTATACCCTACAATCTATACCATACACTCTATACCATACACTCTATACCCTACACTCTATACCTCACACTCTACACTCTATCCCCTGCACTTTATACCATACACTCTACACTCTATACCCTACACTCTATACCCTACACTCTGCACTCTATACCCTACACTCTATACCCTACAATCTATACCATACACTCTATACCATACACTCTATACCCTACACTCTATACCCTACACTCTATACCATACACTCTATACCCTACACTCTATATCATACACTCTATAGCCTACACTCTATTCCCTACACTCTATACCATACACTCTATACCCTACACTCTATACCCTACACTATACACTCTATACCCTACACTATACACTCTATACCCTACACTCTACACTCTATACCATACACTCTTTACCCTACACTCTATACCCTACACTCTATAGCCTACACTCTACACTCTTTACCCTACACACTGTACCAAACACTCTATACGCTACACTCTATACCGTACACTTTATACCCTACACTCTAAACTCTATACCCTACACTCTAAAACATACACTTTATACCCTACACTCTATACCTTACACTCTATACCCTACACTCTACACCCTACAATCTACAATCTATACCCTACACTCTATAACCTACACTCTATACCCTACACTCTACACCCTACTCTCTACACTTTATACCCTACACTCTACACTCTATACCCTACACTCTATACCCTACACTCTATACTCTACACTCAATACCCAACTCTCTAAACACTACACTCTATACCCTACACTCTACACTCTATACCCTACACTCTATACCCTACACTCTACACTCTATACCCTACACTCTACACTCTATACCCTACTCTCTAAACCCTACACTCTATACCCTACACTCTACACTCTATACCCTACACTCTATACCCTACACTCTACACTCTATCCCCTGCACTCTATACCATACACTCTACACTCTATACTCTACACTCTATACCCTACACTCTACACTCTATACCCTACACTCTATACCCTACACTCTACACTCTATACCCTACACTCTACACTCTATACCCTACAATCTATACCATACACTCTATACCATACACTCTATACCCTACACTCTACACTCTATACCCTACACTCTACACTCTATACCCTACACAATATACCCTACAATCTATACCATTCACTCTATACCATACACTCTATACCCTACACTCTATACCTCACACTCTACACTCTATCCCCTGCACTCTATACCACACACTCTACACTCTATACCCTACACTCTATATCCTACACTCTACACTCTATACCCTACACTCTACACTCTATACACTACACTCTGTACCCTACACTCTATACCCTACACTTTATTCCATACACTCTGTACCCTACACTCTATACCTCACACTCTACACTATATCCCCTGCACTCTATACCATACACTCTACACTCTATACCCTACACTCTATACCCTACACTCTACACTCTATACCCTACACTCTATACCCTACACTCTACACTCTATACCCTACACTCTACACTCTATACCCTACACTCTATACCCTACAATCTATACCATACACTCTATACCATACACTCTATACCCTACACTCTATACCCTACACTCTACACTCTATACCCTACACTCTATACCCTACACTCTATACCCTACACTCTACACTCTATACCCTACACTCTACAGTCTATACCCTACACTCTATACCCTACAATCTATACCATACACTCTATACCATACACTCTATACCCTACACTCTATACCTCACACTCTACACTCTATCCCCTGCACTCTATACCATACACTCTACACTCTATACCCTACACTCAATACCCTACACTCTACACTCTATACCCTACACTCTACACTCTATACCCTACACTCTATACCCTACAATCTATACCATACACTCTATACCATACACTCTATACCCTACACTCTGCAATCTATACCCTACACTCTATACCCTACAATCTATACCATACACTCCATATCATACACTCTATACCCTACACTCTATACCTCACACTCTACACTCTATCCCCTGCACTCTATACCACACTCTCTACACTCTATTCCCTACACTCTATACCCTACACTCTACACTCTATACCCTACACTCTATACCCTACACTTTACACTCTATACCCTACACTCTACACTCTATACCCTACACTCTATACCCTACAATCTATACCATACACTCTATACCATACAATCTACACCCTACACTCTATACCCTACACTCTACACTCTATACCCTACACTCTATAAACTACACTCTAAACCCTACACTCTACACTCTATACCCTACACTCTACAGTCTATACCCTACACTCTATACCCTACAATCTATACCATACACTCTATACCATACACTCTATACCCTACACTCTATACCTCACACTCTACACTCTATCCCCTGCACTCTATACCATACACTCTACACTCTATACCCTACACTCAATACCCTACACTCTACACTCTATACCCTACACTCTACACTCTATACCCTACACTCTATACCCTACAATCTATACCATACACTCTATACCATACACTCTATACCCTACACTCTGCACTCTATACCCTACACTCTATACCCTACAATCTATACCATACACTCCATACCATACACTCTATACCCTACACTCTATACCTCACACTCTACACTCTATCCCCTGCACTCTATACCACACTCTCTACACTCTATACCCTACACTCTATACCCTACACTCTACACTCTATACCCTACACTCTATACCCTACACTCTACACTCTATACCCTACACTCTATACCCTACAATCTATACCATACACTCTATACCATACACTCTACACCCTACACTCTATACCCTACACTCTACACTCTATACCCTACACTCTATAAACTACACTCTAAACCCTACACTCTACACTCTATACCCTACACTCTACAGTCTATACCCTACACTCTATACCCTACAATCTATACCATACACTCTATACCATACACTCTATACCCTACACTCTGCACTCTATACCCTACACTCTATACCCTACAATCTATACCATACACTCCATACCATACACTCTATACCCTACACTCTATACCTCACACTCTACACTCTATCCCATGCACTCTATACCACACTCTCTACACTCTATACCCTACACTCTATACCCTACACTCTACACTCTATACCCTACACTCTATACCCTACACTCTACACTCTATACCCTACACTCTACACTCTATACCCTACACTCTATACCCTACAATCTATACCATACACTCTATACCATACACTCTACACCCTACACTCTATACCCTACACTCTACACTCTATACCCTACACTCTATACCCTACACTCTATACCCTACACTCTATACCCTACACTCTATACCTCACACTATACACTATATCCCCTGCATTCTATACCATACACTCTACACTCTATTCCCTACACTCTATACCCTACACTCTACACTCTATACCCTACACTCTATACCCTACACTCTACACTCTATACCCTACACTCTACACTCTATACCCTACACTTTATACCCTACAATCTATACCATACTCTCTATACCATACACTCTATACCCTACACTCTATACCCTACACTCTACACTCTATACCCTACACTCTATACCCTACACTCTATACCCTACACTCTACACTCTATACTCTACACTCTATACCCTACACTCTATACCCTACAATCTATACCATACACTCTATACCATACACTCTATACCCTACACTCTATACCTCACACTCTACACTCTATCCCCTGCACTTTATACCATACAATCTACACTCTATACCCTACACTCTATACCCTACACTCTACACTCTATACCCTACACTCTATACCCTACACCCTGCACTTTATACCATACAATCTACACTCTATTCCCTACACTCTATACCCTACACTCTACACTCTATACCCTACACTCTATACCCTACACTCTACACTCTATACCCTACACTCTACACTCTATACCCTACACTTTATACCCTACAATCTATACCATACTCTCTATACCATACACTCTATACCCTACACTCTATACCCTACACTCTACACTCTATACCCTACACTCTATACCCTACACTCTATACCCTACACTCTACACTCTATACTCTACACTCTATACCCTACACTCTATACCCTACAATCTATACCATACACTCTATACCATACACTCTATACCCTACACTCTATACCTCACACTCTACACTCTATCCCCTGCACTTTATACCATACAATCTACACTCTATACCCTACACTCTATACCCTACACTCTACACTCTATACCCTACACTCTATACCCTACAATCTATACCATACACTCTATACCATACACTCTATACCCTACACTCTATACCCTACACTCTATACCATACACTCTATACCCTACACTCTATATCATACACTCTATAGCCTACACTCTATTCCCTACACTCTATACCATACACTCTATACCCTACACTCTATACCCTACACTATACACTCTATACCCTACACTATACACTCTATACCCTACACTCTACACTCTATACCATACACTCTTTACCCTACACTCTATACCCTACACTCTATAGCCTACACTCTACACTCTTTACCCTACACACTGTACCAAACACTCTATACGCTACACTCTATACCGTACACTCTATACCCTACACTCTACACTCTATACCCTACACTCTAAAACATACACTTTATACCCTACACTCTATACCTTACACTCTATACCCTACACTCTACACCCTACAATCTACAATCTATACCCTACACTCTATAACCTACACTCTATACCCTACACTCTACACCCTACTCTCTACACTTTATACCCTACACTCTACACTCTATACCCTACACTCTATACCCTACACTCTATACTCTACACTCAATACCCAACTCTCTAAACACTACACTCTATACCCTACACTCTACACTCTATACCCTACACTCTATACCCTACACTCTACACTCTATACCCTACACTCTACACTCTATACCCTACTCTCTAAACCCTACACTCTATACCCTACACTCTATACCCTACACTCTACACTCTATCCCCTGCACTCTATACCATACACTCTACACTCTATACTCTACACTCTATACCCTACACTCTACACTCTATACCCTACACTCTATACCCTACACTCTACACTCTATACCCTACACTCTACACTCTATACCCTACACTCTATACCCTACAATTTATACCATACACTCTATACCATACACTCTATACCCTACACTCTACACTCTATACCCTACACTCTACACTCTATACCCTACACTCTATACCCTACAATCTATACCATTCACTCTATACCATACACTCTATACCCTACACTCTATACCTCACACTCTACACTCTATCCCCTGCACTCTATACCACACACTCTACACTCTATACCCTACACTCTATATCCTACACTCTACACTCTATACCCTACACTCTATACCCTACACTCTACACTCTATACCCTACACTGTATACCATACACTCTACACCCTACACTCTATACCCTACACTCTACACTCTATACACTACACTCTGTACCCTACACTCTATACCCTACACTTTATTCCATACACTCTGTACCCTACACTCTATACCTCACACTCTACACTATATCCCCTGCACTCTATACCATACACTCTACACTCTATACCCTACACTCTATACCCTACACTCTACACTCTATACCCTACACTCTATACCCTACACTCTACACTCTATACCCTACACTCTACACTCTATACCCTACACTCTATACCCTACAATCTATACCATACACTCTATACCATACACTCTATACCCTACACTCTATACCCTACACTCTACACTCTATACCCTACACTCTATACCCTACACTCTATACCCTACACTCTACACTCTATACCCAACACTCTATTCCATACACTCTATACCCTACACTCTATACTCTACACTCTACACTCTATACCCAACACTCTATTCCATACCCTCTATACCCTACACTCTATACCCTACACTCTACACTCTATACCCTACACTCTATTCCATACACTCTATACACTACACTCTATACCCTACACCCTACGCTCTATACCCTACACTCTATACCCTACACTCTACACTCTATACCCTACACTCTACACTCTATACCCTTCACTCTATACCCTACACGCTATACCCTACACTCTATACCCTACACTCTATACCCTACACTCTATACCCTACACTCTACACCCTACACTCTATACCCTACACCCTATACCCTACACTCTATACCCTACACTCAACACCCTACACTCTATACCCTACACTCTATACCCTACACTCTATACCCTACACTCTACACTCGATATCCTACACTCTATACCCTACAATCTATACCATACACTCTATACCATACACTCTATACCCTACACTCTATACCCTACACTCTATACCCTACACTCTACACCCTACACTCTATACCCTACACCCTATACCCTACACTCTATACCCTACACTCAACACCCTACACTCTATACCCTACACTCTATACCCTACACTCTATACCCTACACTCTACACTCGATATCCTACACTCTATACCCTACAATCTATACCCTACACTCTACACCCTACACTATATACCCTACACTCTACACTCTATACCCTACATTCTCTACCCTACACTCTATACCATACACTCTATACCATACACTCTATCCCCTACACTCTATACCATACACTTTACACTCTATACCCTACTTTCTATACCCTACGCTCTACACTCTATACCCTACACTCTATACCCTACACTCTACACTCTATACCCTACACTCTACACTCTATACCCTACACTCTACACCCTACACTCTATACCATACACTCTATACCCTACACTCTACACTCTATACCCTACACTCTATACCCTACACTCTATACCCTACACCCTACGCTCTATACCCTACACTCTATACCCTACACTCTACACTCTATACCCAACACTCTATTCCATACACTCTATACCCTACACTCTATACCCTACACTCTACACTCTATACCCTACACTCTACACTTTACACTCTATACCCTACACTCTATACTCTATACCCTACACTCTATACCGTACATTCTAAACTCTATACCCTACACTCTATACCCTACACTCTAATCCCTACACTCTACACTCTATACCCAACACTCTATACCCTACACTCTATACCCTACACTCTACACTCTATACCCTACACTCTATACCCTACACTCTATACCCTACACTCTACACTCTATACCATACACTCTATACTCTACACTCTATTCCCTACACTATACACTCTATACCCTACACTCTACACTCTATACCAAACACTCTATACCCTACACTCTACACTCTATACCCTACAATCTATACCCTACACTGTATACCCTACACCCTACACTCTATACCCTACAATCTACAATCTATACCCTACACTCTATACCATACACTCTATACCCTACACTCTATACCCTACACTCTATACCCTACACTCTACACTCTATACCCTACACTCTATAACATACACTTTATACCCTACACTCTATACCTTACACTCTATACCCTACAATCTACACCCTACACTCTACACTCTATACCCTACACTCTATAACCTACACTCTATACCCTACACTCTATACCCTACTCTCTACACTTTATACCCTACAATCTACGTTCTATAACCTACAATCTACACCCTACACTCCACACTCTATACCCTACACTCTATAACCTACACTCTATACCCTACACTCTATACCCTACTCTCTACACTTTATACCCTACACTCTACACTCTATACCCTACACTCTATACCCTATACTCTACACCCTACACTCTACACTCTATACCCTACACTATATAACCTACACTCTATACCCTACTCTCTACACTTTATACCTTACACTCTACACTCTATAACCTACAATCTACACCCTACACTCCACACTCTATACCCTACACTCTATAACCTACACTCTATACCCTACACACTATACCCTATACTCTACAACCTACACTCTACACTCTATACCCTACACTATATAACCTACACTCTATACCCTGCACTCTATACCCTACTCTCTACACTTTATACCCTACACTCTACACTCTATACCCTTCACTCTATACCCTACACTCTACACTCTATACCCTACACTCTATACCCTACACTCTACACTCTATACCCTACACTCTACACTCTATACCCTAGTCTTTAAACCCTACACTCTATACCCTACACTCTACACTCTATACCCTACACTCTATACCCTAAACTCTACACTATATACCCTACACTCTATACCCTACACTCTATACCCTACACTCTATACCCTACACTCTTCACCCTACACTTTATAGCTTACACTCTATACCCTACACTCTATACCATTCACTCTATACCCTACACTCTATACCCTACACTCTATACCCTACACTCTACACCATACACCATACACTCTATACCCTACCCTCTATACCTTACACTCTATACCCTACACTCTACACATTATACCCTACACTATATACCCTACACTCTACACTCTATACCCTACACTCTATACCATACACTCTATACCCTACACTCTATACCCTACACTCTACACTCTATACCCTACACTCTACACCCTACACTCTACACTTTACACTCTATACTCTACACTCTATACCCTACACTCTATACCCTACACTCTACACTTTATCCCCTACACTCTATACCCTACACTCTATACCCTACACTATATACCCTACACGCTATACCCTACACTCTATACCCTACACTCTATACCCTACACTCTATACCCTACATTCTACACCCTACACTCCATACCCTACACCCTATACCCTACACTCTATACCCTACACTCTACACCCTACACTCTATACCCTACACTCTATACCCTATACTCTATACCCTACACTCTATACCCTACACTCTACACTCTATACCCTACTCTCTAAACCCTACACTCTATACCCTACACTCTACACTCTATACCCTACACTCTATACCCTACACTCTACACTCTATCCCCTGCACTCTATACCATACACTCTACACTCTATACTCTACACTCTATACCCTACACTCTACACTCTATACCCTACACTCTATACCCTACACTCTACACTCTATACCCTACACTCTACACTCTATACCCTACACTCTATAACCTACAATCTATACCATACACTCTATACCATACACTCTATACCCTACACTCTACACTCTATACCCTACACTTTACACTCTATACCCTACACTCTATACCCTACAATCTATACCATACACTCTATACCATACACTCTATACCCTACACTCTATACCTCACACTCTACACTCTATCCCCTGCACTCTATACCACACACTCTACACTCTATACCCTACACTCTATATCCTACACTCTATACCCTACACTCTATACCCTACACTCTACACTCTATACCCTACACTCTATACCCTACACTCTACACTCTATACCCTACACTCTACACTCTATACCCTACACTCTATACCCTACAATCTATACCATACACTCTATACCATACCCTCTATACCCTACACTCTATACCCTACACTCTACACTCTATACCCTACACTCTATACCCTACACTCTATACCCTACACTCTACACTCTATACCCAACACTCTATTCCATACACTCTATACCCTACACTCTATAATCTACACTCTACACTCTATACCCAACACTCTATTCCATACACTCTATACCCTACACTCTATACCCTACACTCTACACTCTATACCCTACACTCTATTCCATACACTCTATACCCTACACTCTATACCCTACACCCTACGCTCTATACCCTACACTCTATACCCTACACTCTACACTCTATACCCTACACTCTACACTCTATACCCTTCACTCTATACCATACACGCTATACCCTACACTCTATACCCTACACTCTATACCCTACACTCTATACCCTACACTCTACACCCTACACTTTATACCCTACACCCTATACCCTACACTCTATACCCTACACTCAACACCCTACACTCTATACCCTACACTCTATACCCTACACTCTATACCCTACACTCTATACCCTACACTCTACACTCGATACCCTACACTCTATACCCTACAATCTATACCATACACTCTATACCATACACTCTATACCATACACTCTATCCCCTACACTCTATACCATACACTCTACACTCTATACCCTACACTCTACACCCTACACTATATACCCTACACTCTACACTCTATACCCTACATTCTCTACCCTACACTCTATACCATACACTCTATACCATACACTCTATCCCCTACACTCTATACCATACACTTTACACTCTATACCCTACTTTCTATACCCTACACTCTACACTCTATACCCTACACTCTATACCCTACACTCTACACTCTATACCCTACACTCTACACTCTATACCCTACACTCTACACCCTACACTCTATACCATACACTCTATACCCTACACTCTACACTCTATACCCTACACTCTATACCCTACACTCTACACTCTATACCCAACACTCTATTCCATACACTCTATACCCTACACTCTATACCCTACACTCTACACTCTATACCCTACACTCTACACTTTACACTCTATACCCTACACTCTATACTCTATACCCTACACTCTATACCATACATTCTACACTCTATACCCTACACTTTATACCCTACACTCTAATCCCTACACTCTACACTCTATACCCTACACTCTATACCCTACACTCTATACCCTACATTCTACACTCTATACCCTACACTCTATACCCTACACTCTATACCCTACACTCTACACTCTATACCCTACACTCTATACCATACACTCTACACTCTATTCCCTACACTCTATACCATACACTCTATACCCTACACTCTATACCCTACACTATACACTCTATACCCTACACTCTACACTCTATACCATACACTCTATACCCTACACTCTATACCCTACACTCTACACTCTATACCCTACAATCTATACCCTACACTCTATACCCTACACCCTACACTCTATACCCTACAATCTACACTCTATACCCTACACTCTATACCATACACTCTATACCCTACACTCTATACCATACACTCTACACCATACACTCTATACCATACACTCTACACTCTATACCCTACACTCTACACCCTACACTATATACCCTACACTCTACACTCTATACCCTACATTCTCTACCCTACACTCTATACCATACACTCTATACCATACACTCTATCCCCTACACTCTATACCATACACTTTACACTCTATACCCTACTTTCTATACCCTACACTCTACACTCTATACCCTACACTCTATACCCTACACTCTACACTCTATACCCTACACTCTACACTCTATACCCTACACTCTACACCCTACACTCTATACCATACACTCTATACCCTACACTCTACACTCTATACCCTACACTCTATACCCTACACTCTATACCCTACACCCTACGCTCTATACCCTACACTCTATACCCTACACTCTACACTCTATACCCAACACTCTATTTCATACACTCTATACCCTACACTATATACCCTACACTCTACACTCTATACCCTACACTCTACACTTTACACTCTATACCCTACACTCTATACTCTATACCCTACACTCTATACCGTACATTCTACACTCTATACCCTACACTTTATACCCTACACTCTAATCCCTACACTCTACACTCTATACCCTACACTCTATACCCTACACTCTATACCCTACACTCTACACTCTATACCCTACACTCTATACCCTACACTCTATACCCTACACTCTACACTCTATACCCTACACTCTATACCATACACTCTACACTCTATTCCCTACACTCTATACCATACACTCTATACCCTACACTCTATACCCTACACTATACACTCTATACCCTACACTCTACACTCTATACCATACACTCTATACCCTACACTCTATACCCTACACTCTACACTCTATACCCTACAATCTATACCCTACACTCTATACCCTACACCCTACACTCTATACCCTACAATCTACACTCTATACCCTACACTCTATACCATATACTCTATACCCTACACTCTATACCATACACTCTACACCATACACTCTATACCATACACTCTACACCCCACACTCTACACTCTATACCCTACACTCTATACCCTACACTCTATACTATACACTCTATACCCTACACTCTATACCCTACACTATACACTCTATACCCTACACTCTACACCATACACACTATACCCTACACTCTATACTCTACGCTATACATTCTATACCTTACAATCTATACCTTACACTCTTTACCCTACACTCTATACCCTACACTCTACACTCTATAACCTACACTCTATACCATACACTCTATATCCTACACTCTATACCCTACACTCTATACCCTACACTCTACACTCTATACCCTACACTCTATACCATACACTCTATACCCTACACTCTATGCCCTACACTCTAATCTCCATACCATACACTCTATACCATACACTCTATACCCTACACTCTATACCTCACACTCTACACTCTATCCCCTGCACTCTATACCATACACTCTACACTCTATACCCTACACTCAATACCCTACACTCTACACTCTATACCCTACATTCTACACTCTATACCCTACACTCTATACCCTACAATCTATACCATACACTCTATACCATACACTCTATACCCTACACTCTGCACTCTATACCCTACACTCTATACCCTACAATCTATACCATACACTCCATACCATACACTCTATACCCTACACTCTATACCTCACACTCTACACTCTATCCCCTGCACTCTATACCACACTCTCTACACTCTATACCCTACACTCTATACCCTACACTCTACACTCTATACCCTACACTCTATACATAGTAACATAGTAACATAGTTAGTAAGGCCGAAAAAAGACATTTGTCCATCCAGTTCAGCCTATATTCCATCATAATAAATCCCGAGATCTACGTCCTTCTACAGAACCTAATAATTGTATGATACAATATTGTTCTGCTCCAGGAAGACATCCAGGCCTCTCTTGAACCCCTCGACTGAGTTCGCCATCACCACCTCCTCAGGCAAGCAATTCCAGATTCTCACTGCCCTAACAGTAAAGAATCCTCTTCTATGTTGGTGGAAAAACCTTCTCTCCTCCAGACGCAAAGAATGCCCCCTTGTGCCCGTCACCTTCCTTGGTATAAACAGATCCTCAGCGAGATATTTGTATTGTCCCCTTATATACTTATACATGGTTATTAGATCGCCCCTCAGTCGTCTTTTTTCTAGACTAAATAATCCTAATTTCGCTAATCTATCTGGGTATTGTAGTTCTCCCATCCCCTTTATTAATTTTGTTGCCCTCCTTTGTACTCTCTCTAGTTCCATTATATCCTTCCTGAGCACCGGTGCCCAAAACTGGACACAGTACTCCATGTGCGGTCTAACTAGGTATTTGTACAGAGGCAGTATAATGCTCTCATCATGTGTATCCAGACCTCTTTTAATGCACCCCATGATCCTGTTTGCCTTGGCAGCTGCTGCCTGGCACTGGCTGCTCCAGGTAAGTTTATCATTAACTAGGATCCCCAAGTCCTTCTCCCTGTCAGATTTACCCAGTGGTTTCCCATTCAGTGTGTAATGGTGATATTGATTCCTTCTTCCCATGTGTATAACCTTACATTTATCATTGTTAAACCTCATCTGCCACCTTTCAGCCCAAGTTTCCAACTTATCCAGATCCATCTGTAGCAGAATACTATCTTCTCTTGTATTAACTGCTTTAAATAGTTTTGTATCATCTGCAAATATTCATATTTTACTGTGTAAACCTTCTACCAGATCATTAATGAATATGTTGAAGAGAACAGGTCCCAATACTGACCCCTGCGGTACCCCACTGGTCACAGCGACCCAGTTAGAGACTATACCATTTATAACCACCCTCTGCTTTCTATCACTAAGCCAGTTACTAACCCATTTACACACATTTTCCCCCAGACCAAGCATTCTCATTTTGTGTACCAACCTCTTGTGCGGCACGGTATCAAACGCTTTGGAAAAATCGAGATATACCACGTCCAATGACTCACCGTGGTCCAGCTGATAGCTTACCTCTTCATAAAAACTGATTAGATTGGTTTGACAGGAGCGATTTCTCATAAACCCATGCTGATATGGAGTTAAACAGTTATTCTCATTGAGATAATCCAGAATAACATCCCTCAGAAACCCTTCAAATATTTTACCAACAATAGACATGACATGAGTCCAAATCTGCTGCAACCTGTCCACCACAGCATCCACACTCTACACTCTATACCCTACACTCTATACCCTACACTCTACACTCTATACCCTACACTCTACACTCTATACCCTACACTCTATACCCTACAATCTATACCATACACTCTATACCATACACTCTACACCCTACACTCTATACCCTACACTCTACACTCTATACCCTACACTCTATAAACTACACTCTAAACCCTACACTCTACACTCTATACCCTACACTCTACAGTCTATACCCTACACTCTATACCCTACAATCTATACCATACACTCTATACCATACACTCTATACCCTACACTCTATACCTCACACTCTACACTCTATCCCCTGCACTCTATACCATACACTCTACACTCTATACCCTACACTCAATACCCTACACTCTACACTCTATACCCTACACTCTACACTCTATACCCTACACTCTATACCCTACAATCTATACCATACACTCTATACCATACACTCTATACCCTACACTCTGCACTCTATACCCTACACTCTATACCCTACAATCTATACCATACACTCCATACCATACACTCTATACCCTACACTCTATACCTCACACTCTACACTCTATCCCCTGCACTCTATACCACACTCTCTACACTCTATACCCTACACTCTATACCCTACACTCTACACTCTATACCCTACACTCTATACCCTACACTCTACACTCTATACCCTACACTCTACACTCTATACCCTACACTCTATACCCTACAATCTATACCATACACTCTATACCATACACTCTACACCCTACACTCTATACCCTACACTCTACACTCTATACCCTACACTCTATAAACTACACTCTAAACCCTACACTCTACACTCTATACCCTACACTCTACAGTCTATACCCTACACTCTATACCCTACAATCTATACCATACACTCTTTACCATACACTCTATACCCTACACTCTGCACTCTATACCCTACACTCTATACCCTACAATCTATACCATACACTCCATACCATACACTCTATACCCTACACTCTGTACCTCACACTCTACACTCTATCCCATGCACTCTATACCACACTCTCTACACTCTATACCCTACACTCTATACCCTACACTCTACACTCTATACCCTACACTCTATACCCTACACTCTACACTCTATACCCTACACTCTACACTCTATACCCTACACTCTATACCCTACAATCTATACCATACACTCTATACCATACACTCTACACCCTACACTCTATACCCTACACTCTACACCCTACACTCTATACCCTACACTCTATACCCTACACTCTATACCCTACACTCTATACCTCACACTATACACTATATCCCCTGCATTCTATACCATACACTCTACACTCTATTCCCTACACTCTATACCCTACACTCTACACTCTATACCCTACACTCTATACCCTACACTCTACACTCTATACCCTACACTCTACACTCTATACCCTACACTTTATACCCTACAATCTATACCATACTCTCTATACCATACACTCTATACCCTACACTCTATACCCTACACTCTACACTCTATACCCTACACTCTATACCCTACACTCTATACCCTACACTCTACACTCTATACTCTACACTCTATACCCTACACTCTATACCCTACAATCTATACCATACACTCTATACCATACACTCTATACCCTACACTCTATACCTCACACTCTACACTCTATCCCCTGCACTTTATACCATACACTCTACACTCTATACCCTACACTCTATACCCTACACTCTGCACTCTATACCCTACACTCTATACCCTACAATCTATACCATACACTCTATACCATACACTCTATACCCTACACTCTATACCCTACACTCTATACCATACACTCTATACCCTACACTCTATATCATACACTCTATAGCCTACACTCTATTCCCTACACTATACACTCTATACCCTACACTATACACTCTATACCCTACACTCTACACTCTATACCATACACTCTTTACCCTACACTCTATACCCTACAATCTATACCATACACTCTATACCATACACTCTATACCCTACACTCTATACCATACACTCTATACCCTACACTCTATACCCTACACTATACACTCTATACCCTACACTATACACTCTATACCCTACACTCTACACTCTATACCATACACTCTTTACCCTACACTCTATACCCTACACTCTATAGCCTACACTCTACACTCTTTACCCTACACACTGTACCAAACACTCTATACGCTACACTCTATACCGTACACTTTATACCCTACACTCTACACTCTATACCCTACACTCTAAAACATACACTTTATACCCTACACTCTATACCTTACACTCTATACCCTACACTCTACACCCTACAATCTACAATCTATACCCTACACTCTATAACCTACACTCTATACCCTACACTCTACACCCTACTCTCTACACTTTATACCCTACACTCTACACTCTATACCCTACACTCTATACCCTACACTCTATACTCTACACTCAATACCCAACTCTCTAAACACTACACTCTATACCCTACACTCTACACTCTATACCCTACACTCTATACCCTACACTCTATACCCTACACTCTACACTCTATACCCTACTCTCTAAACCCTACACTCTATACCCTACACTCTACACTCTATACCCTACACTCTATACCCTACACTCTACACTCTATCCCCTGCACTCTATACCATACACTCTACACTCTATACTCTACACTCTATACCCTACACTCTACACTCTATACCCTACACTCTATACCCTACACTCTACACTCTATACCCTACACTCTACACTCTATACCCTACAATCTATACCATACACTCTATACCATACACTCTACACTTTACACTCTATACCCTACACTCTATACCCTACACTCTATACTCTATACCCTACACTCTATACTCTATACCATACACTCTATACCGTACATTCTACACTCTATACCCTACACTCTATACCCTACACTCTAATCCCTACACTCTACACTCTATACCCTATACTCTATACCCTACACTCTATACCCTACACTCTAGACTCTATACCCTACAGTCTATACCATACACTCTATACCCTACACTCTACACTCTATTCCCTACACTCTATACCATACACTCTATACCCTACACTCTTTACCCTACACTATACACTCTATACCCTACACTCTACACTCTATACTATAGACTCTATACCCTACAATCTACACTCTATACCCTACACTTTATACCCTACACTCTATACCCTACACTTTATACCCTACACTCTATACCCTACGCTCTACACTCTATACCCTACACTTTATACCCTACACTCTATACCCTACACTTTATACCCTACACTCTATACCCTACGCTCTACACTCTATAACCTACACTCTATAACATACACTTTACACCCTACACTCTATACCTTACACTCTATACCCTACACTCTACACCCTACACTCTACACTTTATACCCTACACTCTATAACCTACACTCTATACCCTACACTCTTTACCCTACTCTCTACACTTTATACCCTACACTCTACACTCTATACCCTACACTCTATACCCTACACTCTACACTCTATACCCAACACTCTACACTCTATTCCCTACACTCTATACCATACTCTCTATAGCCTACACTTTTTACCCTACAATATACACTCTATACCCTACACTCTACACTCTATACCATACACTCTATACCCTACACTCTATACCCTACACTCTACACTCTATACCCTACAATCTATACCCTACACTCCATACCCTACACTCTAAACCCTACACTCTATACCATACACTCTACACTCTATACCCTACACTCTATACCCTACACTCTATACCCTACACTCTATACCCTACACTCTACACTCTATACCCTACACTCTATAACATACACTTTATACCCTACACTCTATACCTTACACTCTATACCCTACACTCTACACCCTACACTCTACACTCTATACCCTACACTCTATAACCTACACTCTATACCCTACACTCTATACCCTACTCTCTACACTTCATACCCTACAATCTACACTCTATAACCTACAATCTACACCCTACACTCCACACTCTATACCCTACACTCTATAACCTACACTCTATACCCTACACTCTATACCCTACTCTCTACACTTTATACCCTACATTCTACACTCTATACCCTACACTCTATACCCTATACTCTACACCCTACACTCTACACTCTATACCCTACACTATATAACATACACTCTATACCCTACTCTCTAAACTTTATACCCTACACTCTACACTCTATAACCTACAATCTACACCCTACACTCCACACTCTATACCCTACACTCTATAACCTACACTCTATACCCTACACTCTATACCCTACTCTCTACACTTTATACCCTACACTCTACACTCTATACCCTACACTCTATACCCTATACTCTACACCCTACACTCTACACTCTATACCCTACACTATATAACCTACACTCTATACCCTACACTCTATACCCTACTCTCTACACTTTATACCCTACACTCTACACTCTATACCCTACACTCTTTACCATACACTCTATACCGTACACTCTATACCCTACACTCTACACTCTATACCCTACACTCTATACCCTACACTCTATACCCTACAATCTATATCATACACTCTATACCATACACACTATACCATACACTCTACACTCTATACCCTACACTCTATACCCTACACTCTACACTCTATACCCTACACTCTATACCCTACACTCTATACCCTACACTCTACACTCTATACCCTACACTCTACACTCTATACCCTACACTCTATACCCTACACTCTACACCCTACACTCTATACCCTACACTCTATACCCTACACTCTATACCCTACACTCTACACTCTATACCCTACACTCTATACCCTACACTCTACACCCTACACTCTACACTCTATACCCTACACTCTATACCCTACAATCTATACCATACACTCTATACCATACACTCTACACACTACACTCTATACCCTACACTCTATACCCTACACTCTATACCCTACACTCTATACCATACACTCTATACCCTACACTCTATACCTCACACTCTACACTCTATCCCCTGCACTCTATACCATACACTCTACATTCTATACCCTACACTCTACACTCTATACCCTACACTCTACACCCTACACTCTATACCCTACACTCTATACCCTACACTCTATACCCTACACTCTACACTCTATACCCTACACTCTATACCCTACACTCTACACCCTACACTCTACACTCTATACCCTACACTCTATACCCTACAATCTATACCATACACTCTATACCATACACTCTACACACTACACTCTATACCCTACACTCTATACCCTACACTCTATACCCTACACTCTATACCATACACTCTATACCCTACACTCTATACCTCACACTCTACACTCTATCCCCTGCACTCTATACCCTACACTCCACACTCTATACCCTACACTCTATAACCTACACTCTATACCCTACACTCTATACCCTACTCTCTACACTTTATACCCTACACTCTACACTCTATACCCTACACTCTATACCCTATACTCTACACCCTACACTCTACACTCTATACCCTACACTATATAACCTACACTCTATACCCTACACTCTATACCCTACTCTCTACACTTTATACCCTACACTCTACACTCTATACCCTACACTCTATACCATACACTCTATACCGTACACTCTATACCCTACACTCTACACTCTATACCCTACACTCTATACCCTACACTCTATACCCTACAATCTATATCATACACTCTATACCATACACACTATACCATACACTCTACACTCTATACCCTACACTCTATACCCTACACTCTACACTCTATACCCTACACTCTATACCCTACACTCTACACTCTATACACTACACTCTACACTCTATACCCTACACTCTATACCCTACACTCTACACCCTACACTCTATACCCTACACTCTATACCCTACACTCTATACCCTACACTCTACACTCTATACCCTACACTCTATACCCTACACTCTACACCCTACACTCTACACTCTATACCCTACACTCTATACCCTACAATCTATACCATACACTCTATACCATACACTCTACACACTACACTCTATACCCTACACTCTATACCCTACACTCTATACCCTACACTCTATACCATACACTCTATACCCTACACTCTATACCTCACACTCTACACTCTATCCCCTGCACTTTATACCATACACTCTACACTCTATACCCTACACTCTATACCCTACACTCTGCACTCTATACCCTACACTCTATACCCTACAATCTATACCATACACTCTATACCATACACTCTATACCCTACACTCTATACCCTACACTCTATACCATACACTCTATACCCTACACTCTATATCATACACTCTATAGCCTACACTCTATTCCCTACACTCTATACCATACACTCTATACCCTACACTCTATACCCTACACTATACACTCTATACCCTACACTATACACTCTATACCCTACACTCTACACTCTATACCATACACTCTTTACCCTACACTCTATACCCTACACTCTATAGCCTACACTCTACACTCTTTACCCTACACACTGTACCAAACACTCTATACGCTACACTCTATACCGTACACTTTATACCCTACACTCTACACTCTATACCCTACACTCTAAAACATACACTTTATACCCTACACTCTATACCTTACACTCTATACCCTACACTCTACACCCTACAATCTACAATCTATACCCTACACTCTATAACCTACACTCTATACCCTACACTCTACACCCTACTCTCTACACTTTATACCCTACACTCTACACTCTATACCCTACACTCTATACCCTACACTCTATACTCTACACTCAATACCCAACTCTCTAAACACTACACTCTATACCCTACACTCTACACTCTATACCCTACACTCTATACCCTACACTCTACACTCTATACCCTACACTCTACACTCTATACCCTACTCTCTAAACCCTACACTCTATACCCTACACTCTACACTCTATACCCTACACTCTACACTCTATCCCCTGCACTCTATACCATACACTCTACACTCTATACTCTACACTCTATACCCTGCACTCTACACTCTATACCCTACACTCTATACCCTACACTCTACACTCTATACCCTACACTCTACACTCTATACCCTACAATCTATACCATACACTCTATACCATACACTCTATACCCTACACTCTACACTCTATACCCTACACTCTACACTCTATACCCTACACTCTATACCCTACAATCTATACCATTCACTCTATACCATACACTCTATACCCTACACTCTATACCTCACACTCTACACTCTATCCCCTGCACTCTATACCACACACTCTACACTCTATACCCTACACTCTATATCCTACACTCTACACTCTATACCCTACACTCTATACCCTACACTCTACACTCTATACCCTACACTCTATACCATACACTCTACACCCTACACTCTATACCCTACACTCTACACTCTATACACTACACTCTGTACCCTACACTCTATACCCTACACTTTATTCCATACACTCTGTACCCTACACTCTATACCTCACACTCTACACTATATCCCCTGCACTCTATACCATACACTCTACACTCTATACCCTACACTCTATACCCTACACTCTACACTCTATACCCTACACTCTATACCCTACACTCTACACTCTACACTCTATACCCTACACTCTATACCCTACAATCTATACCATACACTCTATACCATACACTCTATACCCTACACTCTATACCCTACACTCTACACTCTATACCCTACACTCTATACCCTACACTCTATACCCTACACTCTACACTCTATACCCAACACTCTATTCCATACACTCTATACCCTACACTCTATACCCTACACTCTACACTCTATACCCTACACTCTATTCCATACACTCTATACACTACACTCTATACCCTACACCCTACGCTCTATACCCTACACTCTATACCCTACACTCTACACTCTATACCCTACACTCTACACTCTATACCCTTCACTCTATACCCTACACGCTATACCCTACACTCTATACCCTACACTCTATACCCTACACTCTATACCCTACACTCTACACCCTACACTCTATACCCTACACCCTATACCCTACACTCTATACCCTACACTCAACACCCTACACTCTATACCCTACACTCTATACCCTACACTCTATACCCTACACTCTACACTCGATATCCTACACTCTATACCCTACAATCTATACCATACACTCTATACCATACACTCTATACCATACACTCTATCCCCTACACTCTATACCATACTCTCTACACTCTATACCCTACACTCTACACCCTACACTATATACCCTACACTCTACACTCTATACCCTACATTCTCTACCCTACACTCTATACCATACACTCTATACCATACACTCTATCCCCTACACTCTATACCATACACTTTACACTCTATACCCTACTTTCTATACCCTACGCTCTACACTCTATACCCTACACTCTATACCCTACACTCTACACTCTATACCCTACACTCTACACTCTATACCGTACACTCTACACCCTACACTCTATACCATACACTCTATACCCTACACTCTACACTCTATACCCTACACTCTATACCCTACACTCTATACCCTACACCCTACGCTCTATACCCTACACTCTATACCCTACACTCTACACTCTATACCCAACACTCTATTCCATACACTCTATACCCTACACTCTATACCCTACACTCTACACTCTATACCCTACACTCTACACTTTACACTCTATACCCTACACTCTATACTCTATACCCTACACTCTATACCGTACATTCTAAACTCTATACCCTACACTCTATACCCTACACTCTAATCCCTACACTCTACACTCTATACCCTACACTCTATACCCTACACTCTATACCCTACACTCTACACTCTATACCCTACACTCTATACCCTACACTCTATACCCTACACTCTACACTCTATACCCTACACTCTATACCATACACTCTACACTCTATTCCCTACACTCTATGCCATACTCTCTATACCCTACACTCTATTCCCTACACTATACACTCTATACCCTACACTCTACACTCTATACGATACACTCTATACCCTACACTCTATACCCTACACTCTACACTCTATACCCTACAATCTATACCCTACACTGTATACCCTACACCCTACACTCTATACCCTACAATCTACACTCTATACCCTACACTCTATACCATACACTCTATACCCTACACTCTATACCCTACACTCTACACTCTATACCCTACACTCTATAACATACACTTTATACCCTACACTCTATACCTTACACTCTATACCCTACACTCTACACCCTACACTCTACACTCTATACCCTACACTCTATAACCTACACTCTATGCCCTACACTCTATACCCTACTCTCTACACTTTATACCCTACAATCTACTCTCTATAACCTTCTATCTACACCCTACACTCCTCCACACTCTATACCCTACACTCTATAACCTACACTCTATACCCTACACTCTATACCCTACTCTCTACACTTTATACCCTACACTCTACACTCTATACCCTACACTCTATACCCTATACTCTACACCCTACACTCTACACTCTATACCCTACACTATATAACCTACACTCTATACCCTACTCTCTACACTTTATACCCTACACTCTACACTCTATAACCTACAATCTACACCCTACACTCCACACTCTATACCCTACACTCTATAACCTACACTCTATACCCTACACTCTATACCCTACTCTCTACACTTTATACCCTACACTCTACACTCTATACCCTACACTCTATACCCTATACTCTACACCCTACACTCTACACTCTATACCCTACACTATATAACCTACACTCTATACCCTACACTCTATATCCTACTCTCTACACTTTATACCCTACACTCTACACTCTATACCCTTTACTCTATACCCTACACTCTACACTCTATACCCTACACTCTATACCCTACACTCTACACTCTATACCCTACACTCTACACTCTATACCCTACTCTTTAAACCCTACACTCTATACCCTACACTCTACACTCTATACCCTACACTCTATACCCTAAACTCTACACTCTATACCCTACACTCTATACCCTACACTCTATACCCTACACTCTATACCCTACACTCTATACCCTACACTCTTCACCCTACACTTTATAGCTTACACTCTATACCCTACACTCTATACCATTCACTCTATACCCTACACTCTATACCCTACACTCTATACCCTACACTCTACACCATACACCATACACTCTATACCCTACGGTCTATACCTTACACTCTATACCCTACACTCTACACATTAAACCCTACACTATATACCCTACACTATACACTCTATACCCTACACTCTATACCATACACTCTATACCCTACACTCTATACCCTACACTCTACACTCTACACTCTACACTCTACACCCTACACTCTACACTTTACACTCTATACTCTACACTCTATACCCTACACTCTATACCCTACACTCTACACTTTATCCCCTACACTCTATACCCTACACTCTATACCCTACACTATATACCCTACATGCTATACCCTACACTCTATACCCTACACTCTATACCCTACACTCTATACCCTACATTCTACACCCTACACTCCATACCCTACACCCTATACCCTACACTCTATACCCTACACTCTACACCCTACACTCTATACCCTACACTCTATACCCTACACTCTATACCCTACACTCAATACCCTACACTCTACACTCTATACCCTACTCTCTAAACCCTACACTCTATACCCTACACTCTACACTCTATACCCTACACTCTATACCCTACACTCTACACTCTATCCCCTGCACTCTATACCATACACTCTACACTCTATACTCTACACTCTATACCCTACACTCTACACTCTATACCCTACACTCTATACCCTACACTCTACACTCTATACCCTACACTCTACACTCTATACCCTACACTCTATACCCTACACTCTACACCCTACACTCTACACTCTATACCCTACACTCTATAACCTACACTCTATGCCCTACACTCTATACCCTACTCTCTACACTTTATACCCTACAATCTACTCTCTATAACCTTCTATCTACACCCTACACTCCTCCACACTCTATACCCTACACTCTATAACCTACACTCTATACCCTACACTCTATACCCTACTCTCTACACTTTATACCCTACACTCTACACTCTATACCCTACACTCTACACTCTATACCCTACACTCTATACCCTACACTCTACACTCTATACCCTACACTCTACACTCTATACCCTACACTCTATACCCTACAATCTATACCATACACTCTATACCATACACTCTATACCCTACACTCTACACTCTATACCCTACACTTTACACTCTATACCCTACACTCTATACCCTACAATCTATACCATACACTCTATACCATACACTCTATACCCTACACTCTATACCTCATTCTCTACACTCTATCCCCTGCACTCTATACCACACACTCTACACTCTATACCCTACACTCTATATCCTACACTCTATACCCTACACTCTATACCCTACACTCTACACTCTATACCCTACACTCTATACCCTACACTCTACACTCTATACCCTACACTCTACACTCTATACCCTACACTCTATACCCTACAATCTATACCATACACTCTATACCATACCCTCTATACCCTACACTCTATACCCTACACTCTACACTCTATACCCTACACTCTATACCCTACACTCTATACCCTACACTCTACACTCTATACCCAACACTCTATTCCATACACTCTATACCCTACACTCTATAATCTACACTCTACACTCTATACCCAACACTCTATTCCATACACTCTATACCCTACACTCTATACCCTACACTCTACACTCTATACCCTACACTCTATTCCATACACTCTATACCCTACACTCTATACCCTACACCCTACGCTCTATACCCTACACTCTATACCCTACACTCTACACTCTATACCCTACACTCTACACTCTATACCCTTCACTCTATACCATACACGCTATACCCTACACTCTATACCCTACACTCTATACCCTACACTCTATACCCTACACTCTACACCCTACACTTTATACCCTACACCCTATACCCTACACTCTATACCCTACACTCAACACCCTACACTCTATACCCTACACTCTATACCCTACACTCTATACCCTACACTCTATACCCTACACTCTACACTCGATACCCTACACTCTATACCCTACAATCTATACCATACACTCTATACCATACACTCTATACCATACACTCTATCCCCTACACTCTATACCATACACTCTACACTCTATACCCTACACTCTACACCCTACACTATATACCCTACACTCTACACTCTATACCCTACATTCTCTACCCTACACTCTATACCATACACTCTATACCATACACTCTATCCCCTACACTCTATACCATACACTTTACACTCTATACCCTACTTTCTATACCCTACACTCTACACTCTATACCCTACACTCTATACCCTACACTCTACACTCTATACCCTACACTCTACACTCTATACCCTACACTCTACACCCTACACTCTATACCATACACTCTATACCCTACACTCTACACTCTATACCCTACACTCTATACCCTACACTCTATACCCTACACCCTACGCTCTATATCCTACACTCTATACCCTACACTCTACACTCTATACCCAACACTCTATTCCATACACTCTATACCCTACACTCTATACCCTACACTCTATACCCTACACTCTACACTCTATACCCTACACTCTACACTTTACACTCTATACCCTACACTCTATACTCTATACCCTACACTCTATACCGTACATTCTACACTCTATACCCTACACTTTATACCCTACACTCTAATCCCTACACTCTACACTCTATACCCTACACTCTATACCCTACACTCTACACTCTATACCCTACACTCTATACCCTACACTCTATACCCTACACTCTACACTCTATACCCTACACTCTATACCATACACTCTACACTCTATTCCCTACACTCTATACCATACACTCTATACCCTACACTCTATACCCTACACTATACACTCTATACCCTACACTCTACACTCTATACCATACACTCTATACCCAACACTCTATACCCTACACTCTACACTCTATACCCTACAATCTATACCCTACACTCTATACCCTACACTCTATACCCTACAATCTACACTCTATACCCTACACTCTATACCATACACTCTACACCCTACACTCTATACCATACACTCTACACCATACACTCTATACCATACACTCTACACTCTATACCCTACACTCTACACCCTACACTCTATACCCTACACTCTACACTCTATACCCTACATTCTCTACCCTACACTCTATACCATACACTCTATACCATACACTCTATCCCCTACACTCTATACCATACACTTTACACTCTATACCCTACTTTCTATACCCTACACTCTACACTCTATACCCTACACTCTATACCCTACACTCTACACTCTATACCCTACACTCTACACTCTATACCCTACACTCTACACCCTACACTCTATACCATACACTCTATACCCTACACTCTACACTCTATACCCTACACTCTATACACTACACTCTATACCCTACACCCTACGCTCTATACCCTACACTCTATACCCTACACTCTACACTCTATACCCAACACTATATTCCATACACTCTATACCCTACACTCTATACCCTACACTCTACACTCTATACCCTACACTCTACACTTTACACTCTATACCCTACACTCTATACTCTATACCCTACACTCTATACCGTACATTCTACACTCTGTACCCTACACTTTATACCCTGCACTCTAATCCCTACACTCTACACTCTATACCCTACACTCTATACCCTACACTCTATACCCTACACTCTACACTCTATACCCTACACTCTATACCCTACACTCTATACCCTACACTCTACACTCTATACCCTACACTCTATACCATACACTCTACACTCTATTCCCTACACTCTATACCATGCACTCTATACCCTACACTCTATACCCTACACTATACACTCTATACCCTACACTCTACACTCTATACCATACACTCTATACCCTACACTCTATACCCTACACTCTACACTCTATACCCTACAATCTATACCCTACACTCTATACCCTACACCCTACACTCTATACCCTACAATCTACACTCCATACCCTACACTCTATACCATACACTCTATACCCTACACTCTATACCATACACTCTACAACATACACTCTATACCATACACTCTACACCCCACACTCTACACTCTATACCCTACACTCTATACCCTACACTCTATACTATACACTCTATACCATACACTCTATACCATACACTCTATCCCCTACACTCTATACCATACACTTTACACTCTATACCCTACTTTCTATACCCTACACTCTACACTCTATACCCTACACTCTATACCCTACACTCTACACTCTATACCCTACACTCTACACTCTATACCCTACACTCTACACCCTACACTCTATACCATACACTCTATACCCTACACTCTACACTCTATACCCTACACTCTATACCCTACACTCTATACCCTACACCCTACGCTCTATACCCTACACTCTATACCCTACACTCTACACTCTATACCCAACACTATATTCCATACACTCTATACCCTACACTCTATACCCTACACTCTACACTCTATACCCTACACTCTACACTTTACACTCTATACCCTACACTCTATACTCTATACCCTACACTCTATACCGTACATTCTACACTCTGTACCCTACACTTTATACCCTGCACTCTAATCCCTACACTCTACACTCTATACCCTACACTCTATACCCTACACTCTATACCCTACACTCTACACTCTATACCCTACACTCTATACCCTACACTCTATACCCTACACTCTACACTCTATACCCTACACTCTATACCATACACTCTACACTCTATTCCCTACACTCTATACCATGCACTCTATACCCTACACTCTATACCCTACACTATACACTCTATACCCTACACTCTACACTCTATACCATACACTCTATACCCTACACTCTATACCCTACACTCTACACTCTATACCCTACAATCTATACCCTACACTCTATACCCTACACCCTACACTCTATACCCTACAATCTACACTCCATACCCTACACTCTATACCATACATTCTATACCCTACACTCTATACCATACACTCTACACCATACACTCTATACCATACACTCTACACCCCACACTCTACACTCTATACCCTACACTCTATACCCTACACTCTATACTATACACTCTATACCCTACACTCTATACCCTACACTATACACTCTATACCCTACACTCTACACCATACACTCTATACCCTACACTCTATACTCTACGCTATACATTCTATACCTTACAATCTATACCTTACACTCTTTACCCTACACTCTATACCCTACACTCTACACTCTATAACCTACACTCTATACCATACACTCTATATCCTACACTCTATACCCTACACTCTATACCCTACACTCTACACTCTATACCCTACACTCTATACCATACACTCTATACCCTACACTCTATGCCCTACACTCTAATCTCCATACCATACACTCTATACCCTACACTCTATAACATACATTCTACACCCTACACTCTATACCATACACTCTATACCATACATTCTACACTCTATACCATACACTCTATACCCTACACTCTACACTTTATACCCTACACTCTATACCCTACAATCTATACCCTACACTCTATACCCTACACGCTATACCCTACACTCTATACCCTACACTCTATACCCTACACTCTACAATCTATACCCTACACTCTATACCATACACTCTATACCCTACACTCTACACTCTATACCCTACACTCTATACCATACACTCTATACCATACACTATATGCCCTACACTCTAATCTCCATACCATACACTCTATACCCTACACTCTATAACATACATTCTACACCCTACACTCTATACCATACACTCTATACCCTACACTCTACACTCTATACCATACACTCTATACCCTACACGCTACACTCTATACCCTAAACTCTACACCCTACACTCTATACCCTACACTCTATACCCTACACTCTATACCCTACACTCTATACCCTACACTCTACACTCTATACCCTACACTCTATACCCTACACTCTATACCATACACTCTATACCATACACTCTATCCCCTACACTCTATACCATACACTATACACTCTATACCCTACACTCTATACCCTACACTCTGCACTCTATACCCTACACTCTATACCCTACACTCTACACTCTATACCCTACACTCTACACTCTATACCCTACACTCTATACCCTACAATCTATACCATACACTCTATATCATACCCTCTATACCCTACACTCGATACCCTACACTCTACACTCTATACCCTACACTCTACACTCTATACCCTACACTCTATACATTACAATCTATACCATACACTCTATACCATACACTCTATACCCTACACTCTATACCTCACACTCTACACTCTATCCCCTGCACTCTATACCATACACCCTACACTCTATACCATACACTCTGTACCCTACACTCTAAACTCTATACCCTACACTCTATACCCTACACCCTACGCTCTATAGCCTACACTCTATACCCTACACTCAACACTCTATACCCTACACTCTATTCCATACACTCTATACCCTACACTCTATACCCTACACTCTACACTCTATACCATACACTCTACACTTTACACTCTATACCCTACACTCTATACCCTACACTCTATACTCTATACCCTACACTCTATACTCTATACCATACACTCTATACCGTACATTCTACACTCTATACCCTACACTCTATACCCTACACTCTAATCCCTACACTCTACACTCTATACCCTATACTCTATACCCTACACTCTATACCCTACACTCTAGACTCTATACCCTACAGTCTATACCATACACTCTATACCCTACACTCTACACTCTATTCCCTACACTCTATACCATACACTCTATACCCTACACTCTTTACCCTACACTATACACTCTATACCCTACACTCTACACTCTATACTATAGACTCTATACCCTACAATCTACACTCTATACCCTACAATCTATACCCTACACTCTATACCCTACACTTTATACCCTACACTCTATACCCTACGCTCTACACTCTATAACCTACACTCTATAACATACACTTTACACCCTACACTCTATACCTTACACTCTATACCCTACACTCTACACCCTACACTCTACACTTTATACCCTACACTCTATAACCTACACTCTATACCCTACACTCTTTACCCTACTCTCTACACTTTATACCCTACACTCTACACTCTATACCCTACACTCTATACCCTACACTCTACACTCTATACCCTACACTCTACACTCTATTCCCTACACTCTATACCATACTCTCTATACCCTACACTCTTTACCCTACAATATACACTCTATACCCTACACTCTACACTCTATACCATACACTCTATACCCTACACTCTATACCCTACACTCTACACTCTGTACCCTACAATCTATACCCTACACTCCATACCCTACACTCTAAACCCTACACTCTATACCCTACACTCTACACTCTATACCCTACACTCTATACCATACACTCTATACCCTACACTCTATACCCTACACTCTATACCCTACACTCTACACTCTATACCCTACACTCTATAACATACACTTTATACCCTACACTCTATACCTTACACTCTATACCCTACACTCTACACCCTACACTCTACACTCTATACCCTACACTCTATAACCTACACTCTATACCCTACACTCTATACCCTACTCTCTACACTTCATACCCTACAATCTACACTCTATAACCTACAATCTACACCCTACACTCCACACTCTATACCCTACACTCTATAACCTACACTCTATACCCTACACTCTATACCCTACTCTCTACACTTTATACCCTACACTCTACACTCTATACCCTACAATCTACACTCTATACCCTACACTCTATACCATACACTCTATACCCTACACTCTATACCATACACTCTACACCATACATTCTATACCATACACTCTACACTCTATACCCTACACTCTACACCCTACACTCTATACCCTACACTCTACACTCTATACCCTACATTCTCTACCCTACACTCTATACCATACACTCTATACCATACACTCTATCCCCTACACTCTATACCATACACTTTACACTCTATACCCTACTTTCTATACCCTACACTCTACACTCTATACCCTACACTCTATACCCTACACTCTACACTCTATACCCTACACTCTACACTCTATACCCTACACTCTACACCCTACACTCTACACTCTATACCCTACACTCTATACCCTACACTCTATACCCTACACCCTACGCTCTATACCCTACACTCTATACCCTACACTCTACACTCTATACCCAACACTATATTCCATACACTCTATACCCTACACTCTATACCCTACACTCTACACTCTATACCCTACACTCTACACTTTACACTCTATACCCTACACTCTATACTCTATACCCTACACTCTATACCGTACATTCTACTCTCTGTACCCTACACTTTATACCCTGCACTCTAATCCCTACACTCTACACTCTATACCCTACACTCTATACCCTACACTCTATACCCTACACTCTACACTCTATACCCTACACTCTATACCCTACACTCTATACCCTACACTCTACACTCTATACCCTACACTCTATACCATACACTCTACACTCTATTCCCTACACTCTATACCATGCACTCTATACCCTACACTCTATACCCTACACTATACACTCTATACCCTACACTCTACACTCTATACCATACACTCTATACCCTACACTCTATACCCTACACTCTACACTCTATACCCTACAATCTATACCCTACACTCTATACCCTACACCCTACACTCTATACCCTACAATCTACACTCCATACCCTACACTCTATACCATACACTCTATACCCTACACTCTATACCATACACTCTACACCATACACTCTATACCATACACTCTACACCCCACACTCTACACTCTATACCCTATACTCTATACCCTACACTCTATACTATACACTCTATACCATACACTCTATACCATACACTCTATCCCCTACACTCTATACCATACACTTTACACTCTATACCCTACTTTCTATACCCTACACTCTACACTCTATACCCTACACTCTATACCCTACACTCTACACTCTATACCCTACACTCTACACTCTATACCCTACACTCTACACCCTACACTCTATACCATACACTCTATACCCTACACTCTACACTCTATACCCTACACTCTATACCCTACACTCTATACCCTACACCCTACGCTCTATACCCTACACTCTATACCCTACACTCTACACTCTATACCCAACACTATATTCCATACACTCTATACCCTACACTCTATACCCTACACTCTACACTCTATACCCTACACTCTACACTTTACACTCTATACCCTACACTCTATACTCTATACCCTACACTCTATACCGTACATTCTACACTCTGTACCCTACACTTTATACCCTGCACTCTAATCCCTACACTCTACACTCTATACCCTACACTCTATACCCTACACTCTATACCCTACACTCTACACTCTATACCCTACACTCTATACCCTACACTCTATACCCTACACTCTACACTCTATACCCTACACTCTATACCATACACTCTACACTCTATTCCCTACACTCTATACCATGCACTCTATACCCTACACTCTATACCCTACACTATACACTCTATACCCTACACTCTACACTCTATACCATACACTCTATACCCTACACTCTATACCCTACACTCTACACTCTATACCCTACAATCTATACCCTACACTCTATACCCTACACCCTACACTCTATACCCTACAATCTACACTCCATACCCTACACTCTATACCATACATTCTATACCCTACACTCTATACCATACACTCTACACCATACACTCTATACCATACACTCTACACCCCACACTCTACACTCTATACCCTACACTCTATACCCTACACTCTATACTATACACTCTATACCCTACACTCTATACCCTACACTATACACTCTATACCCTACACTCTACACCATACACTCTATACCCTACACTCTATACTCTACGCTATACATTCTATACCTTACAATCTATACCTTACACTCTTTACCCTACACTCTATACCCTACACTCTACACTCTATAACCTACACTCTATACCATACACTCTATATCCTACACTCTATACCCTACACTCTATACCCTACACTCTACACTCTATACCCTACACTCTATACCATACACTCTATACCCTACCCTCTATGCCCTACACTCTAATCTCCATACCATACACTCTATACCCTACACTCTATAACATACATTCTACACCCTACACTCTATACCATACACTCTATACCATACACTCTACACTCTATACCATACACTCTATACCCTACACTCTACACTTTATACCCTACACTCTATACCCTACAATCTATACCCTACACTCTATACCCTACACGCTATACCCTACACTCTATACCCTACACTCTATACCCTACACTCTACAATCTATACCCTACACTCTATACCATACACTCTATACCCTACACTCTACACTCTATACCCTACACTCTATACCATACACTCTATACCATACACTATATGCCCTACACTCTAATCTCCATACCATACACTCTATACCCTACACTCTATAACATACATTCTACACCCTACACTCTATACCATACACTCTATACCCTACACTCTACACTCTATACCATACACTCTATACCCTACACGCTACACTCTATACCCTAAACTCTACACCCTACACTCTATACCCTACACTCTATACCCTACACTCTATACCCTACACTCTTTACCCTACAATATACACTCTATACCCTACACTCTACACTCTATACCATACACTCTATACCCTACACTCTATACCCTACACTCTACACTCTATACCCTACAATCTATACCCTACACTCCATACCCTACACTCTAAACCCTACACTCTATACCCTACACTCTACACTCTATACCCTACACTCTATACCATACACTCTATACCCTACACTCTATACCCTACACTCTATACCCTACACTCTACACTCTATACCCTACACTCTATAACATACACTTTATACCCTACACTCTATACCTTACACTCTATACCCTACACTCTACACCCTACACTCTACACTCTATACCCTACACTCTATAACCTACACTCTATACCCTACACTCTATACCCTACTCTCTACACTTCATACCCTACAATCTACACTCTATAACCTACAATCTACACCCTACACTCCACACTCTATACCCTACACTCTATAACCTACACTCTATACCCTACACTCTATACCCTACTCTCTACACTTTATACCCTACACTCTTCACTCTATACCCTACACTCTATACCCTATACTCTACACCCTACACTCTACACTCTATACCCTACACTATATAACATACACTCTATACCCTACTCTCTACACTTTATACCCTACACTCTACACTCTATAACCTACAATCTACACCCTACACTCCACACTCTATACCCTACACTCTATAACCTACACTCTATACCCTACACTCTATACCCTACTCTCTACACTTTATACCCTACACTCTACACTCTATACCCTACACTCTATACCCTATACTCTACACCCTACACTCTACACTCTATACCCTACACTATATAACCTACACTCTATACCCTACACTCTATACCCTACTCTCTACACTTTATACCCTACACTCTACACTCTATACCCTACACTCTATACCCTACACTCTACACTCTATACCCTACACTCTATACCCTACACTCTACACTCTATACCCTACACTCTACACTCTATACCCTACTCTTTAAACCCTACACTCTATACCCTACACTCTACACTCTATACCCTACACTCTATACCCTACTCTCTACACTTTATACCCTACACTCTACACTCTATACCCTACACTCTATACCCTACACTCTATACCCTACACTCTACAATCTATACCCTACACTCTATACCATACACTCTATACCCTACACTCTACACTCTATACCCTACACTCTATACCATACACTCTATACCATACACTATATGCCCTAAACTCTAATCTCCATACCATACACTCTATACCCTACACTCTATAACATACATTCTACACCCTACACTCTATACCATACACTCTATACCCTACACTCTACACTCTATACCATACACTCTATACCCTACACGCTACACTCTATACCCTAAACTCTACACCCTACACTCTATACCCTACACTCTATACCCTACACTCTATACCCTACACTCTATACCCTACACTCTACACTCTATACCCTACACTCTATACCATACACTCTATACCATACACTCTATACCATACACTCTATCCCCTACACTCTATACCATACACTATACACTCTATACCCTACACTCTATACCCTACACTCTGCACTCTATACCCTACACTCTATACCCTACACTCTACACTCTATACCCTACACTCTACACTCTATACCCTACACTCTATACCCTACAATCTATACCATACACTCTATATCATACCCTCTATACCCTACACTCTATACCCTACACTCTACACTCTATACCCTACACTCTACACTCTATACCCTACACTCTATACATTACAATCTATACCATACACTCTATACCATACACTCTATACCCTACACTCTATACCTCACACTCTACACTCTATCCCCTGCACTCTATACCATACACCCTACACTCTATACCATACACTCTGTACCCTACACTCTAAACTCTATACCCTACACTCTATACCCTACACCCTACGCTCTATAGCCTACACTCTATACCCTACACTCAACACTCTATACCCTACACTCTATTCCATACACTCTATACCCTACATTCTATACCCTACACTCTACACTCTATACCATACACTCTACAATTTACACTCTATACCCTACACTCTATACCCTACACTCTATACTCTATACCCTACACTCTATACTCTATACCATACACTCTATACCGTACATTCTACACTCTATACCCTACACTCTATACCCTACACTCTAATCCCTACACTCTACACTCTATACCCTATACTCTATACCCTACACTCTATACCCTACACTCTAGACTCTATACCCTACAGTCTATACCATACACTCTATACCCTACACTCTACACTCTATTCCCTACACTCTATACCATACACTCTATACCCTACACTCTTTCCCCTACACTATACACTCTATACCCTACACTCTACACTCTATACTATAGACTCTATACCCTACAATCTACACTCTATACCCTACAATCTATACCCTACACTCTATACCCTACACTTTATACCCTACACTCTATACCCTACGCTCTACACTCTATAACCTACACTCTATAACATACACTTTACACCCTACACTCTATACCTTACACTCTATACCCTACACTCTACACCCTACACTCTACACTTTATACCCTACACTCTATAACCTACACTCTATACCCTACACTCTTTACCCTACTCTCTACACTTTATACCCTACACTCTACACTCTATACCCTACACTCTATACCCTACACTCTACACTCTATACCCTACACTCTACACTCTATTCCCTACACTCTATACCATACTCTCTATACCCTACACTCTTTACCCTACAATATACACTCTATACCCTACACCCTACACTCTATACCATACACTCTATACCCTACACTCTATACCCTACACTCTACACTCTCTACCCTACAATCTATACCCTACACTCCATACCCTACACTCTAAACCCTACACTCTATACCCTACACTCTACACTCTATACCCTACACTCTATACCATACACTCTATACCCTACACTCTATACCCTACACTCTATACCCTACACTCTACACTCTATACCCTACACTCTATAACATACACTTTATACCCTACACTCTATACCTTACACTCTATACCCTACACTCTACACCCTACACTCTACACTCTATACCCTACACTCTATAACCTACACTCTATACCCTACACTCTATACCCTACTCTCTACACTTCATACCCTACAATCTACACTCTATAACCTACAATCTACACCCTACACTCCACACTCTATACCCTACACTCTATAACCTACACTCTATACCCTACACTCTATGCCCTACTCTCTACACTTTATACCCTACACTCTACACTCTATACCCTACACTCTATACCCTATACTCTACACCCTACACTCTACACTCTATACCCTACACTATATAACATACACTCTATACCCTACTCTCTACACTTTATACCCTACACTCTACACTCTATAACCTACAATCTACACCCTACACTCCACACTCTATACCCTACACTCTATAACCTACACTCTATACCCTACACTCTATACCCTACTCTCTACACTTTATACCCTACACTCTACACTCTATACCCTACACTCTATACCCTATACTCTACACTCTACACTCTATACCCTACACTATATAACCTACACTCTATACCCTACAATCTATACCCTACTCTCTACACTTTATACCCTACACTCTACACTCTATACCCTACACTCTATACCCTACACTCTACACTCTATACCCTACACTCTATACCCTACACTCTACACTCTATACCCTACACTCTACACTCTATACCCTACTCTTTAAACCCTACACTCTATACCCTACACTCTACACTCTATACCCTACACTCTATACCCTACTCTCTACACTTTATACCCTACACTCTACACTCTATACCCTACACTCTATACCCTATACTCTACACCCTACACTCTACACTCTATACCCTACACTATATAACCTACACTCTATACCCTACACTCTATACCCTACTCTCTACACTTTATACCCTACACTCTACACTCTATACCCTACACTCTATACCCTACACTCTACACTCTATACCCTACAATCTATACCCTACACTCTACACTCTATACTCTACACTCTATACCCTACTCTTTAAACCCTACACTCTATACCCTACAATCTACACTCTATACCCTACACTCTATACCCTAAACTCTACACTCTATACCCTACACTCTATACCCTACACTCTACACTCTATACCCTACAATCTATACCCTACACTCTATACCCTACACTCTATACCCTACAATCTACACTCTATACCCTACACTCTATACCATACACTCTATACCCTACACTCTATACCATACACTCTACACCATACACTCTATACCCTACACTCTATACCTCACACTCTACACTCTATCCCCTGCACTCTATACCACACACTCTACACTCTATACCCTACACTCTATATCCTACACTCTATACCCTACACTCTATACCCTACACTCTACACTCTATACCCTACACTCTATACCCTACACTCTACACTCTATACCCTACACTCTACACTCTATACCCTACACTCTATACCCTACAATCTATACCATACACTCTATACCATACACTCTGTACCCTACACTCTATACCCTACACTCTACACTCTATACCCTACACTCTATACCCTACACTCTATACCCTACACTCTACACTCTATACCCTACACTCTATACCCTACACTCTATACCCTACACTCTACACTCTATACCCTACAATCTATACCCTACACTGTATACCCTACACCCTACACTCTATACCCTACAATCTACACTCTATACCCTACACTCTATACCATACACTCTATACCCTACACTCTATACCCTACACTCTATACCCTACACTCTACACTCTATACCCTACACTCTATAACATACACTTTATACCCTACACTCTATACCTTACACTCTATACCCTACACTCTACACCCTACACTCTACACTCTATACCCTACACTCTATAACCTACACTCTATACCCTACACTCTATACCCTACTCTCTACACTTTATACCCTACAATCTACACTCTATAACCTACAATCTACACCCTACACTCCACACTCTATACCCTACACTCTATAACCTACACTCTATACCCTACACTCTATACCCTACTCTCTACACTTTATACCCTACACTCTACACTCTATACCCTACACTCTATACCCTATACTCTACACCCTACACTCTACACTCTATACCCTACACTATATAACCTACACTCTATACCCTACTCTCTACACTTTATACCCTACACTCTACACTCTATAACCTACAATCTACACCCTACACTCCACACTCTATACCCTACACTCTATAACCTACACTCTATACCCTACACTCTATACCCTACTCTCTACACTTTATACCCTACACTCTACACTCTATACCCTACACTCTATACCCTATACTCTACACCCTACACTCTACACTCTATACCCTACACTATATAACCTACACTCTATACCCTACACTCTATACCCTACTCTCTACACTTTATACCCTACACTCTACACTCTATACCCTACACTCTATACCCTACACTCTACACTCTATACCCTACACTCTATACCCTACACTCTACACTCTATACCCTACACTCTACACTCTATACCCTACTCTTTAAACCCTACACTCTATACCCTACACTCTACACTCTATACCCTACACTCTATACCCTACTCTCTACACTTTATACCCTACACTCTACACTCTATACCCTACACTCTATACCCTATACTCTACACCCTACACTCTACACTCTATACCCTACACTATATAACCTACACTCTATACCCTACACTCTATACCCTACTCTCTACACTTTATACCCTACACTCTACACTCTATTCCCTACACTCTATACCCTACACTCTACACTCTATACCCTACATTCTATACCCTACACTCTACACTCTATACTCTACACTCTATACCCTACTCTTTAAACCCTACACTCTATACCCTACAATCTACACTCTATACCCTACACTCTATACCCTAAACTCTACACTCTATACCCTACACTCTATACCCTACACTCTACACTCTATACCCTACAATCTATACCCTACACTCTATACCCTACACTCTATACCCTACAATCTACACTCTATACCCTACACTCTATACCATACACTCTATACCCTACACTCTATACCATACACTCTACACCATACACTCTATACCCTACACTCTATACCTCACACTCTACACTCTATCCCCTGCACTCTATACCACACACTCTACACTCTATACCCTACACTCTATATCCTACACTCTATACCCTACACTCTATACCCTACACTCTACACTCTATACCCTACACTCTATACCCTACACTCTACACTCTATACCCTACACTCTACACTCTATACCCTACACTCTATACCCTACAATCTATACCATACACTCTATACCATACACTCTGTACCCTACACTCTATACCCTACACTCTACACTCTATACCCTACACTCTATACCCTACACTCTATACCCTACACTCTACACTCTATACCCTACACTCTATACCCTACACTCTATACCCTACACTCTACACTCTATACCCTACAATCTATACCCTACACTGTATACCCTACACCCTACACTCTATACCCTACAATCTACACTCTATACCCTACACTCTATACCATACACTCTATACCCTACACTCTATACCCTACACTCTATACCCTACACTCTACACTCTATACCCTACACTCTATAACATACACTTTATACCCTACACTCTATACCTTACACTCTATACCCTACACTCTACACCCTACACTCTACACTCTATACCCTACACTCTATAACCTACACTCTATACCCTACACTCTATACCCTACTCTCTACACTTTATACCCTACAATCTACACTCTATAACCTACAATCTACACCCTACACTCCACACTCTATACCCTACACTCTATAACCTACACTCTATACCCTACACTCTATACCCTACTCTCTACACTTTATACCCTACACTCTACACTCTATACCCTACACTCTATACCCTATACTCTACACCCTACACTCTACACTCTATACCCTACACTATATAACCTACACTCTATACCCTACTCTCTACACTTTATACCCTACACTCTACACTCTATAACCTACAATCTACACCCTACACTCCACACTCTATACCCTACACTCTATAACCTACACTCTATACCCTACACTCTATACCCTACTCTCTACACTTTATACCCTACACTCTACACTCTATACCCTACACTCTATACCCTATACTCTACACCCTACACTCTACACTCTATACCCTACACTATATAACCTACACTCTATACCCTACACTCTATACCCTACTCTCTACACTTTATACCCTACACTCTACACTCTATACCCTACACTCTATACCCTACACTCTACACTCTATACCCTACACTCTATACCCTACACTCTACACTCTATACCCTACACTCTACACTCTATACCCTACTCTTTAAACCCTACACTCTATACCCTACACTCTACACTCTATACCCTACACTCTATACCCTACTCTCTACACTTTATACCCTACACTCTACACTCTATACCCTACACTCTATAACCTATACTCTACACCCTACACTCTACACTCTATACCCTACACTATATAACCTACACTCTATACCCTACACTCTATACCCTACTCTCTACACTTTATACCCTACACTCTACACTCTATTCCCTACACTCTATACCCTACACTCTACACTCTATACCCTACATTCTATACCCTACACTCTACACTCTATACTCTACACTCTATACCCTACTCTTTAAACCCTACACTCTATACCCTACAATCTACACTCTATACCCTACACTCTATACCCTAAACTCTACACTCTATACCCTACACTCTATACCCTACACTCTACACTCTATACCCTACAATCTATACCCTACACTCTATACCCTACACTCTATACCCTACAATCTACACTCTATACCCTACACTCTATACCATACACTCTATACCCTACACTCTATACCATACACTCTACACCATACACTCTATACCCTACACTCTATACCTCACACTCTACACTCTATCCCCTGCACTCTATACCACACACTCTACACTCTATACCCTACACTCTATATCCTACACTCTATACCCTACACTCTATACCCTACACTCTACACTCTATACCCTACACTCTATACCCTACACTCTACACTCTATACCCTACACTCTACACTCTATACCCTACACTCTATACCCTACAATCTATACCATACACTCTATACCATACACTCTGTACCCTACACTCTATACCCTACACTCTACACTCTATACCCTACACTCTATACCCTACACTCTATACCCTACACTCTACACTCTATACCCTACACTCTATACCCTACACTCTATACCCTACACTCTACACTCTATACCCTACAATCTATACCCTACACTGTATACCCTACACCCTACACTCTATACCCTACAATCTACACTCTATACCCTACACTCTATACCATACACTCTATACCCTACACTCTATACCCTACACTCTATACCCTACACTCTACACTCTATACCCTACACTCTATAACATACACTTTATACCCTACACTCTATACCTTACACTCTATACCCTACACTCTACACCCTACACTCTACACTCTATACCCTACACTCTATAACCTACACTCTATACCCTACACTCTATACCCTACTCTCTACACTTTATACCCTACAATCTACACTCTATAACCTACAATCTACACCCTACACTCCACACTCTATACCCTACACTCTATAACCTACACTCTATACCCTACACTCTATACCCTACTCTCTACACTTTATACCCTACACTCTACACTCTATACCCTACACTCTATACCCTATACTCTACACCCTACACTCTACACTCTATACCCTACACTATATAACCTACACTCTATACCCTACACTCTATACCCTACTCTCTACACTTTATACCCTACACTCTACACTCTATACCCTACACTCTATACCCTACACTCTACACTCTATACCCTACACTCTATACCCTACACTCTACACTCTATACCCTACACTCTACACTCTATACCCTACTCTTTAAACCCTACACTCTATACCCTACACTCTACACTCTATACCCTACACTCTATACCCTACTCTCTACACTTTATACCCTACACTCTACACTCTATACCCTACACTCTATACCCTATACTCTACACCCTACACTCTACACTCTATACCCTACACTATATAACCTACACTCTATACCCTACACTCTATACCCTACTCTCTACACTTTATACCCTACACTCTACACTCTATTCCCTACACTCTATACCCTACACTCTACACTCTATACCCTACATTCTATACCCTACACTCTACACTCTATACTCTACACTCTATACCCTACTCTTTAAACCCTACACTCTATACCCTACAATCTACACTCTATACCCTACACTCTATACCCTAAACTCTACACTCTATACCCTACACTCTATACCCTACACTCTACACTCTATACCCTACAATCTATACCCTACACTCTATACCCTACACTCTATACCCTACAATCTACACTCTATACCCTACACTCTATACCATACACTCTATACCCTACACTCTATACCATACACTCTACACCATACACTCTATACCCTACACTCTATACCTCACACTCTACACTCTATCCCCTGCACTCTATACCACACACTCTACACTCTATACCCTACACTCTATATCCTACACTCTATACCCTACACTCTATACCCTACACTCTACACTCTATACCCTACACTCTATACCCTACACTCTACACTCTATACCCTACACTCTACACTCTATACCCTACACTCTATACCCTACAATCTATACCATACACTCTATACCATACACTCTGTACCCTACACTCTATACCCTACACTCTACACTCTATACCCTACACTCTATACCCTACACTCTATACCCTACACTCTACACTCTATACCCTACACTCTATACCCTACACTCTATACCCTACACTCTACACTCTATACCCTACAATCTATACCCTACACTGTATACCCTACACCCTACACTCTATACCCTACAATCTACACTCTATACCCTACACTCTATACCATACACTCTATACCCTACACTCTATACCCTACACTCTATACCCTACACTCTACACTCTATACCCTACACTCTATAACATACACTTTATACCCTACACTCTATACCTTACACTCTATACCCTACACTCTACACCCTACACTCTACACTCTATACCCTACACTCTATAACCTACACTCTATACCCTACACTCTATACCCTACTCTCTACACTTTATACCCTACAATCTACACTCTATAACCTACAATCTACACCCTACACTCCACACTCTATACCCTACACTCTATAACCTACACTCTATACCCTACACTCTATACCCTACTCTCTACACTTTATACCCTACACTCTACACTCTATACCCTACACTCTATACCCTATACTCTACACCCTACACTCTACACTCTATACCCTACACTATATAACCTACACTCTATACCCTACTCTCTACACTTTATACCCTACACTCTACACTCTATAACCTACAATCTACACCCTACACTCCACACTCTATACCCTACACTCTATAACCTACACTCTATACCCTACACTCTATACCCTACTCTCTACACTTTATACCCTACACTCTACACTCTATACCCTACACTCTATACCCTATACTCTACACCCTACACTCTACACTCTATACCCTACACTATATAACCTACACTCTATACCCTACACTCTATACCCTACTCTCTACACTTTATACCCTACACTCTACACTCTATACCCTACACTCTATACCCTACACTCTACACTCTATACCCTACACTCTATACCCTACACTCTACACTCTATACCCTACACTCTACACTCTATACCCTACTCTTTAAACCCTACACTCTATACCCTACACTCTACACTCTATACCCTACACTCTATACCCTACTCTCTACACTTTATACCCTACACTCTACACTCTATACCCTACACTCTATAACCTATACTCTACACCCTACACTCTACACTCTATACCCTACACTATATAACCTACACTCTATACCCTACACTCTATACCCTACTCTCTACACTTTATACCCTACACTCTACACTCTATTCCCTACACTCTATACCCTACACTCTACACTCTATACCCTACATTCTATACCCTACACTCTACACTCTATACTCTACACTCTATACCCTACTCTTTAAACCCTACACTCTATACCCTACAATCTACACTCTATACCCTACACTCTATACCCTAAACTCTACACTCTATACCCTACACTCTATACCCTACACTCTACACTCTATACCCTACAATCTATACCCTACACTCTATACCCTACACTCTATACCCTACAATCTACACTCTATACCCTACACTCTATACCATACACTCTATACCCTACACTCTATACCATACACTCTACACCATACACTCTATACCCTACACTCTATACCTCACACTCTACACTCTATCCCCTGCACTCTATACCACACACTCTACACTCTATACCCTACACTCTATATCCTACACTCTATACCCTACACTCTATACCCTACACTCTACACTCTATACCCTACACTCTATACCCTACACTCTACACTCTATACCCTACACTCTACACTCTATACCCTACACTCTATACCCTACAATCTATACCATACACTCTATACCATACACTCTGTACCCTACACTCTATACCCTACACTCTACACTCTATACCCTACACTCTATACCCTACACTCTATACCCTACACTCTACACTCTATACCCTACACTCTATACCCTACACTCTATACCCTACACTCTACACTCTATACCCTACAATCTATACCCTACACTGTATACCCTACACCCTACACTCTATACCCTACAATCTACACTCTATACCCTACACTCTATACCATACACTCTATACCCTACACTCTATACCCTACACTCTATACCCTACACTCTACACTCTATACCCTACACTCTATAACATACACTTTATACCCTACACTCTATACCTTACACTCTATACCCTACACTCTACACCCTACACTCTACACTCTATACCCTACACTCTATAACCTACACTCTATACCCTACACTCTATACCCTACTCTCTACACTTTATACCCTACAATCTACACTCTATAACCTACAATCTACACCCTACACTCCACACTCTATACCCTACACTCTATAACCTACACTCTATACCCTACACTCTATACCCTACTCTCTACACTTTATACCCTACACTCTACACTCTATACCCTACACTCTATACCCTATACTCTACACCCTACACTCTACACTCTATACCCTACACTATATAACCTACACTCTATACCCTACTCTCTACACTTTATACCCTACACTCTACACTCTATAACCTACAATCTACACCCTACACTCCACACTCTATACCCTACACTCTATAACCTACACTCTATACCCTACACTCTATACCCTACTCTCTACACTTTATACCCTACACTCTACACTCTATACCCTACACTCTATACCCTATACTCTACACCCTACACTCTACACTCTATACCCTACACTATATAACCTACACTCTATACCCTACACTCTATACCCTACTCTCTACACTTTATACCCTACACTCTACACTCTATACCCTACACTCTATACCCTACACTCTACACTCTATACCCTACACTCTATACCCTACACTCTACACTCTATACCCTACACTCTACACTCTATACCCTACTCTTTAAACCCTACACTCTATACCCTACACTCTACACTCTATACCCTACACTCTATACCCTAAACTCTACACTCTATACCCTACACTCTATACCCTACACTCTATACCCTACACTCTATACCCTACACTCTATACCCTACACTCTTCACCCTACACTTTATAGCTTACACTCTATACCCTACACTCTATACCATTCACTCTATACCCTACACTCTATACCCTACACTCTATACCCTACACTCTACACCATACACCATACACTCTATACCCTACCCTCTATACCTTACACTCTATACCCTACACTCTACACATTAAACCCTACACTATATACCCTACACTCTACACTCTATACCCTACACTCTATACCATACACTCTATACCCTACACTCTATACCCTACACTCTACACTCTATACCCTACACTCTACACTCTACACCCTACACTCTACACTTTACACTCTATACTCTACACTCTATACCCTACACTCTATACCCTACACTCTACACTTTATCCCCTACACTCTATACCCTACACTCTATACCCTACACTATATACCCTACACGCTATACCCTACACTCTATACCCTACACTCTATACCCTACACTCTATACCCTACATTCTACACCCTACACTCCATACCCTACACCCTATACCCTACACTCTATACCCTACACTCTACACCCTACACTCTATACCCTACACTCTATACCCTACACTCTATACCCTACACTCTATACCCTGCACTCTACACTCTATACCCTACTCTCTAAACCCTACACTCTATACCCTACACTCTACACTCTATACCCTACACTCTATACCCTACACTCTATACCCTACACTCTACACTCTATACCCTACACTCTACACTCTATACACTACACTCTATACCCTACAATCTATACCATACACTCTATACCATACACTCTATACCCTACACTCTACACTCTATACCCTACACTTTACACTCTATACCCTACACTCTATACCCTACAATCTATACCATACACTCTTTACCATACACTCTATACCCTACACTCTATACCTCACACTCTACACTCTATCCCCTGCACTCTATACCACACACTCTACACTCTATACCCTACACTCTATATCCTACACTCTATACCCTACACTCTATACCCTACACTCTACACTCTATACCCTACACTCTATACCCTACACTCTACACTCTATACCCTACACTCTACACTCTATACCCTACACTCTATACCCTACAATCTATACCATACACTCTATACCATACACTCTGTACCCTACACTCTATACCCTACACTCTACACTCTATACCCTACACTCTATACCCTACACTCTATACCCTACACTCTACACTCTATACCCTACACTCTATACCCTACACTCTATACCCTACACTCTACACTCTATACCCTACAATCTATACCCTACACTGTATACCCTACACCCTACACTCTATACCCTACAATCTACACTCTATACCCTACACTCTATACCATACACTCTATACCCTACACTCTATACCCTACACTCTATACCCTACACTCTACACTCTATACCCTACACTCTATAACATACACTTTATACCCTACACTCTATACCTTACACTCTATACCCTACACTCTACACCCTACACTCTACACTCTATACCCTACACTCTATAACCTACACTCTATACCCTACACTCTATACCCTACTCTCTAAACTTTATACCCTACAATCTACACTCTATAACCTACAATCTACACCCTACACTCCACACTCTATACCCTACACTCTATAACCTACACTCTATACCCTACACTCTATACCCTACTCTCTACACTTTATACCCTACACTCTACACTCTATACCCTACACTCTATACCCTATACTCTACACCCTACACTCTACACTCTATACCCTACACTATATAACCTACACTCTATACCCTACTCTCTACACTTTATACCCTACACTCTACACTCTATAACCTACAATCTACACCCTACACTCCACACTCTATACCCTACACTCTATAACCTACACTCTATACCCTACACTCTATACCCTACTCTCTACACTTTATACCCTACACTCTACACTCTATACCCTACACTCTATACCCTATACTCTACACCCTACACTCTACACTCTATACCCTACACTATATAACCTACACTCTATACCCTACACTCTATACCCTACTCTCTACACTTTATACCCTACACTCTACACTCTATACCCTACACTCTATACCCTACACTCTACACTCTATACCCTACACTCTACACTCTATACCCTACACTCTACACTCTATACCCTACTCTTTAAACCCTACACTCTATACCCTACACTCTACACTCTATACCCTACACTCTATACCCTAAACTCTACACTCTATACCCTACACTCTATACCCTACACTCTATACCCTACACTCTATACCCTACACTCTATACCCTACACTCTTCACCCTACACTTTATAGCTTACACTCTATACCCTACACTCTATACCATTCACTCTATACCCTACACTCTATACCCTACACTCTATACCCTACACTCTACACCATACACCATACACTCTATACCCTACCCTCTATACCTTACACTCTATACCCTACACTCTACACATTAAACCCTACACTATATACCCTACACTCTACACTCTATACCCTACACTCTATACCATACACTCTATACCCTACACTCTATACCCTACACTCTACACTCTATACCCTACACTCTACACTCTACACCCTACACTCTACACTTTACACTCTATACTCTACACTCTATACCCTACACTCTATACCCTACACTCTACACTTTATCCCCTACACTCTATACCCTACACTCTATACCCTACACTATATACCCTACACTCTATACCCTACACTCTATACCCTACACTCTATACCCTACACTCTATACCCTACATTCTACACCCTACACTCCATACCCTACACCCTATACCCTACACTCTATACCCTACACTCTACACCCTACACTCCATACCCTACACTCTATACCCTACACTCTATACCCTACACTCTATACCCTGCACTCTACACTCTATACCCTACTCTCTAAACCCTACACTCTATACCCTACACTCTACACTCTATACCCTACACTCTATACCCTACACTCTATACCCTACACTCTACACTCTATACCCTACACTCTACACTCTATACACTACACTCTATACCCTACAATCTATACCATACACTCTATACCATACACTCTATACCCTACACTCTACACTCTATACCCTACACTTTACACTCTATACCCTACACTCTATACCCTACAATCTATACCATACACTCTTTACCATACACTCTATACCCTACACTCTATACCTCACACTCTACACTCTATCCCCTGCACTCTATACCACACACTCTACACTCTATACCCTACACTCTATATCCTACACTCTATACCCTACACTCTATACCCTACACTCTACACTCTATACCCTACACTCTATACCCTACACTCTACACTCTATACCCTACACTCTACACTCTATACCCTACACTCTATACCCTACAATCTATACCATACACTCTATACCATACACTCTGTACCCTACACTCTATACCCTACACTCTACACTCTATACCCTACACTCTATACCCTACACTCTATACCCTACACTCTATACCCTACACTCTATACCCTACACTTTACACTCTATACCCTACACTCTATACCCTACACTCTATACCCTACACTCTACACTCTATACCCTACAATCTATACCCTACACTGTATACCCTACACCCTACACTCTATACCCTACAATCTACACTCTATACCCTACACTCTATACCATACACTCTATACCCTACACTCTATACCCTACACTCTATACCCTACACTCTACACTCTATACCCTACACTCTATAACATACACTTTATACCCTACACTCTATACCTTACACTCTATACCCTACACTCTACACCCTACACTCTACACTCTATACCCTACACTCTATAACCTACACTCTATACCCTACACTCTATACCCTACTCTCTACACTTTATACCCTACAATCTACACTCTATAACCTACAATCTACACCCTACACTCCACACTCTATACCCTACACTCTATAACCTACACTCTATACCCTACACTCTATACCCTACTCTCTACACTTTATACCCTACACTCTACACTCTATACCCTACACTCTATACCCTATACTCTACACCCTACACTCTACACTCTATACCCTACACTATATAACCTACACTCTATACCCTACTCTCTACACTTTATACCCTACACTCTACACTCTATAACCTACAATCTACACCCTACACTCCACACTCTATACCCTACACTCTATAACCTACACTCTATACCCTACACTCTATACCCTACTCTCTACACTTTATACCCTACACTCTACACTCTATACCCTACACTCTATACCCTATACTCTACACCCTACACTCTACACTCTATACCCTACACTATAAAACCTACACTCTATACCCTACACTCTATACCCTACTCTCTACACTTTATACCCTACACTCTACACTCTATACCCTACACTCTATACCCTACACTCTACACTCTATACCCTACACTCTATACCCTACACTCTACACTCTATACCCTACACTCTACACTCTATACCCTACTCTTTAAACCCTACACTCTATACCCTACACTCTACACTCTATACCCTACACTCTATACCCTAAACTCTACACTCTATACCCTACACTCTATACCCTACACTCTATACCCTACACTCTATACCCTACACTCTATACCCTACACTCTTCACCCTACACTTTATAGCTTACACTCTATACCCTACACTCTATACCATTCACTCTATACCCTACACTCTATACCCTACACTCTATACCCTACACTCTACACCATACACCATACACTCTATACCCTACCCTCTATACCTTACACTCTATACCCTACACTCTACACATTAAACCCTACAGTATATACCCTACACTCTACACTCTATACCCTACACTCTATACCATACACTCTATACCCTACACTCTATACCCTACACTCTACACTCTATACCCTACACTCTACACTCTACACCCTACACTCTACACTTTACACTCTATACTCTACACTCTATACCCTACACTCTATACCCTACACTCTACACTTTATCCCCTACACTCTATACCCTACACTCTATACCCTACACTATATACCCTACACGCTATACCCTACACTCTATACCCTACACTCTATACCCTACACTCTATACCCTACATTCTACACCCTACACTCCATACCCTACACCCTATACCCTACACTCTATACCCTACACTCTACACCCTACACTCTATACCCTACACTCTATACCCTACACTCTATACCCTACACTCTATACCCTGCACTCTACACTCTATACCCTACTCTCTAAACCCTACACTCTATACCCTACACTCTACACTCTATACCCTACACTCTATACCCTACACTCTATACCCTACACTCTACACTCTATACCCTACACTCTACACTCTATACACTACACTCTATACCCTACAATCTATACCATACACTCTATACCATACACTCTATACCCTACACTCTACACTCTATACCCTACACTTTACACTCTATACCCTACACTCTATACCCTACAATCTATACCATACACTCTTTACCATACACTCTATACCCTACACTCTATACCTCACACTCTACACTCTATCCCCTGCACTCTATACCACACACTCTACACTCTATACCCTACACTCTATATCCTACACTCTATACCCTACACTCTATACCCTACACTCTACACTCTATACCCTACACTCTATACCCTACACTCTACACTCTATACCCTACACTCTACACTCTATACCCTACACTCTATACCCTACAATCTATAACATACACTTGATACCATACCCTCTATACCCTACACTCTATACCCTACACTCTACACTCTATACCCTACACTCTATACCCTACACTCTATACCCTACACTCTACACTCTATACCCAACACTCTATTCCATACACTCTATACCCTACACTCTATAATCTACACTCTACACTCTATACCCAACACTCTAATCCATACACTCTATACCCTACACTCTATACCCTACACTCTACACTCTATACCCTACACTCTATTCCATACACTCTATACCCTACACTCTATACCCTACACCCTACGCTCTATACCCTACACTCTATACCCTACACTCTACACTCTATACCCTACACTCTACACTCTATACCCTTCACTCTATACCATACACGCTATACCCTACACTCTATACCCTACACTCTATACCCTACACTCTACACCCTACACTCTACACCCTACACTTTATACCCTACACCCTATACCCTACACTCTATACCCTACACTCAACACCCTACACTCTATACCCTACACTCTATACCCTACACTCTATACCCTACACTCTATACCCTACACTCTACACTCGATACCCTACACTCTATACCCTACAATCTATACCATACACTCTATACCATACACTCTATACCATACACTCTATCCCCTACACTCTATACCATACACTCTACACTCTATACCCTACACTCTACACCCTACACTATATACCCTACACTCTACACTCTATACCCTACATTCTCTACCCTACACTCTATACCATACACTCTATACCATAAACTCTATCCCCTACACTCTATACCATACACTTTACACTCTATACCCTACTTTCTATACCCTACACTCTACACTCTATACCCTACACTCTATACCCTACACTCTACACTCTATACCCTACACTCTACACCCTACACTCTATACCATACACTCTATACCCTACACTCTACACTCTATACCCTACACTCTATACCCTACACTCTATACCCTACACCCTACGCTCTATACCCTACACTCTATACCCTACACTCTACACTCTATACCCAACACTCTATTCCATACGTTCTATACCCTACACTCTACACTTTACACTCTATACCCTACACTCTATACTCTATACCCTACACTCTATACCGTACATTCTACACTCTATACCCTACACTTTATACCCTACACTCTAATCCCTACACTCTACACTCTATACCCTACACTCTATACCCTACACTCTATACCCTACACTCTACACTCTATACCCTACACTCTATACCCTACACTCTATACCCTACACTCTACACTCTATACCCTACACTCTATACCATACACTCTACACTCTATTCCCTACACTCTATACCATACACTCTATACCCTACACTCTATACCCTACACTATACACTCTATACCCTACACTCTACACTCTATACCATACACTCTATACCCAACACTCTATACCCTACACTCTACACTCTATACCCTACAATCTATACCCTACACTCTATACCCTACACCCTACACTCTATACCCTACAATCTACACTCTATACCCTACACTCTATACCATACACTCTATACCCTACACTCTATACCATACACTCTACACCATACACTCTATACCATACACTCTACACTCTATACCCTACACTCTACACCCTACACTATATACCCTACACTCTACACTCTATACCCTACATTCTCTACCCTACACTCTATACCATACACTCTATACCATACACTCTATCCCCTACACTCTATACCATACACTTTACACTCTATACCCTACTTTCTATACCCTACACTCTACACTCTATACCCTACACTCTATACCCTACACTCTACACTCTATACCCTACACTCTACACTCTATACCCTACACTCTACACCCTACACTCTATACCATACACTCTATACCCTACACTCTACACTCTATACCCTACACTCTATACCCTACACTCTATACCCTACACCCTACGCTCTATACCCTACACTCTATACCCTACACTCTACACTCTATACCCAACACTATATTCCATACACTCTATACCCTACACTCTATACCCTACACTCTACACTCTATACCCTACACTCTACACTTTACACTCTATACCCTACACTCAATACTCTATACCCTACACTCTATACCGTACATTCTACACTCTATACCCTACACTTTATACCCTACACTCTAATCCCTACACTCTACACTCTATACCCTACACTCTATACCCTACACTCTATACCCTACACTCTACACTCTATACCCTACACTCTATACCCTACACTCTACACTCTATACCCTACACTCTATACCATACACTCTACACTCTATTCCCTACACTCTATACCATACACTCTATACCCTACACTCTATACCCTACACTATACACTCTATACCCTACACTCTACACTCTATACCATACACTCTATACCCTACACTCTATACCCTACACTCTACACTCTATACCCTACAATCTATACCCTACACTCTATACCCTACACCCTACACTCTATACCCTACAATCTACACTCTATACCCTACACTCTATACCATACACTCTATACCATACACTCTACACCATACACTCTATACCATACACTCTACACCCCACACTCTACACTCTATACCCTACACTCTATACCCTACACTCTATACTATACACTCTATACCCTACACTCTATACCCTACACTATACACTCTATACCCTACACTCTACACCATACACTCTATACCCTACACTCTATACTCTACGCTATACATTCTATACCTTACAATCTATACCTTACACTCTTTACCCTACACTCTATACCCTACACTCTACACTCTATAACCTACACTCTATACCCTACACTCTATACCCTACACTCTATACCCTACACTCTACACTCTATACCCTACACTCTATACCCTACACTCTATACCATACACTCTATACCATACACTCTATCCCCTACACTCTATACCATACACTATACACTCTATACCCTACACTCTATACCCTACACTCTGCACTCTATACCCTACACTCTATACCCTACACTCTACACTCTATACCCTACACTCTACACTCTATACCCTACACTCTATACCCTACAATCTATACCATACACTCTATATCATACCCTCTATACCCTACACTCTATACCCTACACTCTACACTCTATACCCTACACTCTACACTCTATACCCTACACTCTATACATTACAATCTATACCATACACTCTATACCATACACTCTATACCCTACACTCTATACCTCACACTCTACACTCTATCCCCTGCACTCTATACCATACACCCTACACTCTATACCATACACTCTGTACCCTACACTCTAAACTCTATACCCTACACTCTATACCCTACACCCTACGCTCTATACCCTACACTCTATACCCTACACTCAACACTCTATACCCTACACTCTATTCCATACACTCTATACCCTACACTCTATACCCTACACTCTACACTCTATACCATACACTCTACACTTTACACTCTATACCCTACACTCTATACCCTACACTCTATACTCTATACCCTACACTCTATACTCTATACCATACACTCTATACCGTACATTCTACACTCTATACCCTACACTCTATACCCTACACTCTAATCCCTACACTCTACACTCTATACCCTATACTCTATACCCTACACTCTATACCCTACACTCTAGACTCTATACCCTACAGTCTATACCATACACTCTATACCCTACACTCTACACTCTATTCCCTACACTCTATACCATACACTCTATACCCTACACTCTTTACCCTACACTATACACTCTATACCCTACACTCTACACTCTATACTATAGACTCTATACCCTACAATCTACACTCTATACCCTACAATCTATACCCTACACTCTATACCCTACACTTTATACCCTACACTCTATACCCTACGCTCTACACTCTATAACCTACACTCTATAACATACACTTTACACCCTACACTCTATACCTTACACTCTATACCCTACACTCTACAACCTACACTCTACACTTTATACCCTACACTCTATAACCTACACTCTATACCCTACCCTCTTTACCCTACTCTCTACACTTTATACCCTACACTCTACACTCTATACCCTACACTCTATACCCTACACTCTACACTCTATACCCTACACTCTACACTCTATTCCCTACACTCTATACCATACTCTCTATACCCTACACTCTTTACCCTACAATATACACTCTATACCCTACACTCTACACTCTATACCATACACTCTATACCCTACACTCTATACCCTACACTCTACACTCTATACCCTACAATCTATACCCTACACTCCATACCCTACACTCTAAACCCTACACTCTATACCCTACACTCTACACTCTATACCCTACACTCTATACCATACACTCTATACCCTACACTCTATACCCTACACTCTATACCCTACACTCTACACTCTATACCCTACACTCTATAACATACACTTTATACCCTACACTCTATACCTTACACTCTATACCCTACACTCTACACCCTACACTCTACACTCTATACCCTACACTCTATAACCTACACTCTATACCCTACACTCTATACCCTACTCTCTACACTTCATACCCTACAATCTACACTCTATAACCTACAATCTACACCCTACACTCCACACTCTATACCCTACACTCTATAACCTACACTCTATACCCTACACTCTATACCCTACTCTCTACACTTTATACCCTACACTCTACACTCTATACCCTACACTCTATACCCTATACTCTACACCCTACACTCTACACTCTATACCCTACACTATATAACATACACTCTATACCCTACTCTCTACACTTTATACCCTACACTCTACACTCTATAACCTACAATCTACACCCTACACTCCACACTCTATACCCTACACTCTATAACCTACACTCTATACCCTACACTCTATACCCTACTCTCTACACTTTATACCCTACACTCTACACTCTATACCCTACACTCTATACCCTATACTCTACACCCTACACTCTACACTCTATACCCTACACTATATAACCTACACTCTATACCCTACACTCTATACCCTACTCTCTACACTTTATACCCTACACTCTACACTCTATACCCTACACTCTATACCCTACACTCTACACTCTATACCCTACACTCTATACCCTACACTCTACACTCTATACCCTACACTCTACACTCTATACCCTACTCTTTAAACCCTACACTCTATACCCTACACTCTACACTCTATACCCTACACTCTATACCCTACTCTCTACACTTTATACCCTACACTCTACACTCTATACCCTACACTCTATACCCTATACTCTACACCCTACACTCTACACTCTATACCCTACACTATATAACCTACACTCTATACCCTACACTCTATACCCTACTCTCTAGACTTTATACCCTACACTCTACACTCTACACTCTATACCCTACACTCTATACCCTACACTCTACACTCTATACCCTACACTCTATACCCTACACTCTACACTCTATACTCTACACTCTATACCCTACTCTTTAAACCCTACACTCTATACCCTACAATCTACACTCTATACCCTACACTCTATACCCTAAACTCTACACTCTATACCCTACACTCTATACCCTACACTCTACACTCTATACCCTACAATCTATACCCTACACTCTATACCCTACACTCTATACCCTACAATCTACACTCTATACCCTACACTCTATACCATACACTCTATACCCTACACTCTATACCATACACTCTACACCATACACTCTATACCCTACACTCTATACCTCACACTCTACACTCTATCCCCTGCACTCTATACCACACACTCTACACTCTATACCATACACTCTATATCCTACACTCTATACCCTACACTCTATACCCTACACTCTACACTCTATACCCTACACTCTATACCCTACACTCTACACTCTATACCCTACACTCTACACTCTATACCCTACACTCTATACCCTACAATCTATACCATACACTCTATACCATACACTCTGTACCCTACACTCTATACCCTACACTCTACACTCTATACCCTACACTCTATACCCTGCACTCTATACCCTACACTCTACACTCTATACCCAACACTCTATTCCATACACTCTATACCCTACACTCTATAATCTACACTCTACACTCTATACCCAACATTCTATTCCATACACTCTATACCCTACACTCTATACCCTACACTCTACACTCTATACCCTACACTCTATTCCATACACTCTATACCCTACACTCTATACCCTACACCCTACGCTCTATACCCTACACTCTATACCCTACACTCTACACTCTATACCCTACACTCTATACCCTACTCTCTACACTTTATACCCTACACTCTACACTCTATACCCTACACTCTATACCCTATACTCTACACCCTACACTCTACACTCTATACCCTACACTATATAACCTACACTCTATACCCTACACTCTATACCCTACTCTCTAGACTTTATACCCTACACTCTACACTCTACACTCTATACCCTACACTCTATACCCTACACTCTACACTCTATACCCTACACTCTATACCCTACACTCTACACTCTATACTCTACACTCTATACCCTACTCTTTAAACCCTACACTCTATACCCTACAATCTACACTCTATACCCTACACTCTATACCCTAAACTCTACACTCTATACCCTACACTCTATACCCTACACTCTACACTCTATACCCTACAATCTATACCCTACACTCTATACCCTACACTCTATACCCTACAATCTACACTCTATACCCTACACTCTATACCATACACTCTATACCCTACACTCTATACCATACACTCTACACCATACACTCTATACCCTACACTCTATACCTCACACTCTACACTCTATCCCCTGCACTCTATACCACACACTCTACACTCTATACCATACACTCTATATCCTACACTCTATACCCTACACTCTATACCCTACACTCTACACTCTATACCCTACACTCTATACCCTACACTCTACACTCTATACCCTACACTCTACACTCTATACCCTACACTCTATACCCTACAATCTATACCATACACTCTATACCATACACTCTGTACCCTACACTCTATACCCTACACTCTACACTCTATACCCTACACTCTATACCCTGCACTCTATACCCTACACTCTACACTCTATACCCAACACTCTATTCCATACACTCTATACCCTACACTCTATAATCTACACTCTACACTCTATACCCAACATTCTATTCCATACACTCTATACCCTACACTCTATACCCTACACTCTACACTCTATACCCTACACTCTATTCCATACACTCTATACCCTACACTCTATACCCTACACCCTACGCTCTATACCCTACACTCTATACCCTACACTCTACACTCTATACCCTACACTCTACACTCTATACCCTTCACTCTATACCCTACACGCTATACCCTACACTCTATACCCTACACTCTATACCCTACACTCTATACCCTACACTCTACACCCTACACTTTATACCCTACACCCTATACCCTACACTCTATACCCTACACTCAATACCCTACACTCTATACCCTACACTCTATACCCTACACTCTATACCCTACACTCTATACCCTACACTCTACACTCGATACCCTACACTCTATACCCTACAATCTATACCATACACTCTATACCATACACTCTATACCATACACTCTATCCCCTACACTCTATACCATACACTCTACACTCTATACCCTACACTCTACACCCTACACTATATACCCTACACTCTACACTCTATACCCTACATTCTCTACCCTACACTCTATACCATACACTCTATACCATACACTCTATCCCCTACACTCTATACCATACACTTTACACTCTATACCCTACTTTCTATACCCTACACTCTACACTCTATACCCTACACTCTATACCCTACACTCTACACTCTATACCCTACACTCTACACCCTACACTCTATACCATACACTATATACCCTACACCCTACGCTCTATACCCTACACTCTATACCCTACACTCTACACTCTATACCCAACACTCTATTCCATACACTCTATACCCTACACTCTATACCCTACACTCTACACTCTATACCCTACAATCTACACTTTACACTCTACACCCTACACTCTATACTCTATACCCTACACTCTATAACGTACATTCTACACTTTATACCCTACACTCTATACCCTACACTCTAATCCCTACACTCTACACTCTATACCCTACACTCTATACCCTACACTCTATACCCTACACTCTACACTCTATACCCTACACTCTATACCCTACACTCTATACCCTACACTCTACACTCTATACCCTACACTCTATACCATACACTCTACACTCTATTCCCTATACTCTATACCATACACTCTATACCCTACACTCTATACCCTACACTATACACTCTATACCCTACACTCTACACTCTATACCATACACTCTATACCCTACACTCTATACCCTACACTCTACACTCTATACCCTACAATCTATACCCTACACTCTATACCCTACACCCTACACTCTATACCCTACAATCTACACTCTATACCCTACACTCTATACCATACACTCTATACCCTACACTCTATACCATACACTCTACACCATACACTCTATACCATACACTCTACACCCCACACTCTACACTCTATACCCTACACTCTATACCCTACACTCTATACTATACACTCTATACCCTACACTCTATACCCTACACTATACACTCTATACCCTACACTCTACACCATACACTCTATACCCTACACTCTATACTCTACGCTATACATTCTATACCTTACAATCTATACCTTACACTCTTTACCCTACACTCTATACCCTACACTCTATACCCTACACTCTACACTCTATAACCTACACTCTATACCATACACTCTATATCCTACACTCTATACCCTACACTCTATACCCTACACTCTACACTCTATACCCTACACTCTATACCATAAACTCTATACCCTACACTCTATGCCCTACAATCTAATCTCCATACCATACACTCTATACCCTACACTCTATAACATACATTCTACACCCTACACTCTATACCATACACTCTATACCATACACTCTACACTCTATACCATACACTCTATACCCTACACTCTACACTTTATACCCTACACTCTATACCCTACAATCTATACCCTACACTCTATACCCTAAACGCTATACCCTACACTCTATACCCTACACTCTATACCCTACACTCTACACTCTATACCCTACACTCTATACCATACACTCTATACCCTACACTCTACACTCTATACCCTACACTGTATACCATACACTCTATACCATACACTATATGCCCTACACTCTAATCTCCATACCATACACTCTATACCCTACACTCTATAACATACATTCTACACCCTACACTCTATACCATACACTCTATACCCTACACTCTACACTCTATACCATACACTCTATACCCTACACGCTACACTCTATACCCTAAACTCCACACCCTACACTCTATACCCTACACTCTATACCCTACACTCTATACCCTACACTCTATACCCTACACTCTACACTCTATACCCTACACTCTATACCCTACACTATACACTCTATACCCTACACTCTACACTCTATACCATACACTCTATACCCTACACTCTATACCCTACACTCTACACTCTACCCTACAATCTATACCCTACACTCTATACCCTACACCCTACACTCTATACCCTACAATCTACACTCTATACCCTACACTCTATACCATACACTCTATACCCTACACTCTATACCATACACTCTACACCATACACTCTATACCATACACTCTACACCCCACACTCTACACTCTATACCCTACACTATATACCCTACACTCTATACTATACACTCTATACCCTACACTCTATACCCTACACTATACACTCTATACCCTACACTCTACACCATACACTCTATACCCTACACTCTATACTCTACGCTATACATTCTATACCTTACAATCTATACCTTACACTCTTTACCCTACACTCTATACCCTACACTCTATACCCTACACTCTACACTCTATAACCTACACTCTATACCATACACTCTATATCCTACACTCTATACCCTACACTCTATACTCTACACTCTACACTCTATACCCTACACTCTATACCATAAACTCTATACCCTACACTCTATGCCCTACAATCTAATCTCCATACCATACACTCTATACCCTACACTCTATAACATACATTCTACACCCTACACTCTATACCATACACTCTATACCATACACTCTACACTCTATACCGTACACTCTATACCCTACACTCTACACTTTATACCCTACACTCTATACCCTACAATCTATACCCTACACTCTATACCCTAAACGCTATACCCTACACTCTATACCCTACACTCTATACCCTACACTCTACACTCTATACCCTACACTCTATACCATACACTCTATACCATACACTCTATCCCCTACACTCTATACCATACACTATACACTCTATACCCTACACTCTATACCCTACACTCTGCACTCTATACCCTACACTCTATACCCTACACTCTACACTCTATACCCTACACTCTACACTCTATACCCTACACTCTATACCCTACAATCTGTACCATACACTCTATATCATACCCTCTATACCCTACACTCTATACCCTACACTCTACACTCTATACCCTACACTCTACACTCTATACCCTACACTCTATACATTACAATCTATACCATACACTCTATACCATACACTCTATACCCTACACTCTATACCTCACACTCTACACTCTATCCCCTGCACTCTATACCATACACCCTACACTCTATACCATACACTCTGTACCCTACACTCTAAACTCTATACCCTACACTCTATACCCTACGCTCTATACCCTACACTCTATACCCTACACTCAATACTCTATACCCTACACTCTATTCCATACACTCTATACCCTACACTCTATACCCTACACTCTACACTCTATACCATACACTCTACACTTTACACTCTATACCCTACACTCTATACCCTACACTCTATACTCTATACCCTACACTCTATACTCTATACCATACACTCTATACCGTACATTCTACACTCTATACCCTACACTCTATACCCTACACTCTAATCCCTACACTCTACACTCTATACCCTACACTCTATACCCTACACTCTATACCCTACACTCTAGACTCTATACCCTACAGTCTATACCATACACTCTATACCCTACACTCTACACTCTATTCCCTACACTCTATACCATACACTCTATACCCTACACTCTTTACCCTACACTATACACTCTATACCCTACACTCTACACTCTATACCATAGACTCTATACCCTACAATCTATACTCTATACCCTACAATCTATACCCTACACTCTATACCCTACACTTTATACCCTACACTCTATACCCTACGCTCTACACTCTATAACCTACACTCTATAACATACACTTTACACCCTACACTCTATACCTTACACTCTATACCCTACACTCTACACCCTACACTCTACACTTTATACCCTACACTCTATAACCTACACTCTATACCCTACACTCTTTACCCTACTCTCTACACTTTATACCCTACACTCTACACTCTATACCCTACACTCTATACCCTACACTCTACACTCTATACCCTACACTCTACACTCTATTCCCTACACTCTATACCATACTCTCTATACCCTACACTCTTTACCCTACAATATACACTCTATACCCTACACTCTACACTCTATACCATACACTCTATACCCTACACTCTATACCCTACACTCTACACTCTATACCCTACAATCTATACCCTACACTCCATACCCTACACTCTAAACCCTACACTCTATACCCTACACTCTACACTCTATACCCTACACTCTATACCATACACTCTATACCCTACACTCTATACCCTACACTCTATACCCTACACTCTACACTCTATACCCTACACTCTATAACATGCACTTTATACCCTACACTCTATACCTTACACTCTATACCCTACACTCTACACCCTACACTCTACACTCTATACCCTACACTCTATAACCTACACTCTATACCCTACACTCTATACCCTACTCTCTACACTTTATACCCTACAATCTACACTCTATAACCTACAATCTACACCCTACACTCCACACTCTATACCCTACACTCTATAACCTACACTCTATACCCTACACTCTATACCCTACTCTCTACACTTTATACCCTACACTCTACACTCTATACCCTACACTCTATACCCTATACTCTACACCCTACACTCTACACTCTATACCCTACACTATATAACATACACTCTATACCCTACTCTCTACACTTTATACCCTACACTCTACAACCTATAACCTACAATCTACACCCTACTCTCTACACTTTATACCCTACACTCTACACTCTATACCCTACACTCTATACCCTATACTCTACACCCTACACTCTACACTCTATACCCTACACTATATAACCTACACTCTATACCCTACACTCTATACCCTACTCTCTACACTTTATACCCTACACTCTACACTCTATACCCTACACTCTATACCCTACACTCTACACTCTATACCCTACACTCTATACCCTACACTCTACACTCTATACCCTACACTCTACACTCTATACCCTACTCTTTAAACCCTACACTCTATACCCTACACTCTACACTCTATACCCTACACTCTATACCCTAAACTCTACACTCTATACCCTACACTCTATACCCTACACTCTACACTCTATACCCTACAATCTATACCCTACACTCTATACCCTACACTCTATACCCTACAATCTACACTCTATACCCTACACTCTATACCCTATACTCTACACCCTACACTATACACTCTATACCCTACACTATATAACATACACTCTATACCCTACTCTCCACACTTTATACCCTACACTCTACACTCTATAACCTACAATCTACACCCTACACTCCACACTCTATACCCTACACTCTATAACCTACACTCTATACCCTACACTCTATACCCTACTCTCTACACTTTATACCCTACACTATACACTCTATACCCTACACTCTATACCCTATACTCTACACCCTACACTCTACACTCTATACCCTACACTATATAACCTACACTCTATACCCTACACTCTATACCCTACTCTCTACACTTTATACCCTACACTCTACACTCTATACCCTACACTCTATACCCTACACTCTACACTCTATACCCTACACTCTATACCCTACACTCTACACTCTATACCCTACACTCTACACTCTATACCCTACTCTTTAAACCCTACACTCTATACCCTACACTCTACACTCTATACCCTACACTCTATACCCTAAACTCTACACTCTATACCCTACACTCTATACCCTACACTCTACACTCTATACCCTACAATCTATACCCTACACTCTATACCCTACACTCTATACCCTACAATCTACACTCTATACCCTACACTCTATACCATACACTCTATACCCTACACTCTATACCATACACTCTACACCATACACTCTATACCATACACTCTACACCCCACACTCTACACTCTATACCCTACACTCTATACCCTACACTCTATACTATACACTCTATACCCTACACTCTATACCCTACACTATACACTCTATACCCTACACTCTACACCATACACTCTATACCCTACACTCTATACTCTACGCTATACATTCTATACCTTACAATCTATACCCTACACTCTATACCCTACACTCTACACTCTATAACCTACACTCTATACCATACACTCTATATCCTACACTCTATACCCTACACTCTATACCCTAAACTCTACACTCTATACCCTACACTATATAACCTACACTCTATACCCTACTTTCTATACCCTACACTCTACACTCTATACCCTACACTCTATACCCTACACTCTACACTCTATACCCTACACTCTACACCCTACACTCTATACCATACACTCTATACCCTACACTCTACACTCTATACCCTACACTCTATACCCTACACTCTATACCCTACACCCTACGCTCTATACCCTACACTCTATACCCTACACTCTACACTCTATACCCAACACTCTATTCCATACACTCTATACCCTACACTCTATACCCTACACTCTACACTCTATACCCTACACTCTACACTTTACACTCTATACCCTACACTCTATACTCTATACCCTACACTCTATACCGTACATTCTACACTCTATACCCTACACTTTATACCCTACACTCTAATCCCTACACTCTACACTCTATACCCTACACTCTATACCCTACACTCTATACCCTACACTCTACACTCTATACCCTACACTCTATACCCTACACTCTATACCCTACACTCTACACTCTATACCCTACACTCTATACCATACACTCTACACTCTATTCCCTACACTCTATACCATACACTCTATACCCTACACTCTATACCCTACACTATACACTCTATACCCTACACTCTACACTCTATACCATACACTCTATACCCAACACTCTATACCCTACACTCTACACTCTATACCCTACAATCTATACCCTACACTCTATACCCTACACCCTACACTCTATACCCTACAATCTACACTCTATACCCTACACTCTATACCATACACTCTATACCCTACACTCTATACCATACACTCTACACCATACACTCTATACCATACACTCTACACTCTATACCCTACACTCTACACCCTACACTATAAACCCTACACTCTACACTCTATACCCTACATTCTCTACCCTACACTCTATACCATACACTCTATACCATACACTCTATCCCCTACACTCTATACCATACACTTTACACTCTATACCCTACTTTCTATACCCTACACTCTACACTCTATACCCTACACTCTATACCCTACACTCTACACTCTATACCCTACACTCTACACTCTATACCCTACACTCTACACCCTACACTCTATACCATACACTCTATACCCTACACTCTACACTCTATACCCTACACTCTATACCCTACACTCTATACCCTACACCCTACGCTCTATACCCTACACTCTATACCCTACACTCTACACTCTATACCCAACACTATATTCCATACACTCTATACCCTACACTCTATACCCTACACTCTACACTCTATACCCTACACTCTACACTTTACACTCTATACCCTACACTCTATACTCTATACCCTACACTCTATACCGTACATTCTACACTCTATACCCTACACTTTATACCCTACACTCTAATCCCTACACTCTACACTCTATACCCTACACTCTATACCCTACACTCTATACCCTACACTCTACACTCTATACCCTACACTCTATACCCTACACTCTACACTCTATACCCTACACTCTATACCATACACTCTACACTCTATTCCCTACACTCTATACCATACACTCTATACCCTACACTCTATACCCTACACTATACACTCTATACCCTACACTCTACACTCTATACCATACACTCTATACCCTACACTCTATACCCTACACTCTACACTCTATACCCTACAATCTATACCCTACACTCTATACCCTACACCCTACACTCTATACCCTACAATCTACACTCTATACCCTACACTCTATACCATACACTCTATACCATACACTCTACACCATACACTCTATACCATACACTCTACACCCCACACTCTACACTCTATACCCTACACTCTATACCCTACACTCTATACTATACACTCTATACCCTACACTCTATACCCTACACTATACACTCTATACCCTACACTCTACACCATACACTCTATACCCTACACTCTATACTCTACGCTATACATTCTATACCTTACAATCTATACCTTACACTCTTTACCCTACACTCTATACCCTACACTCTACACTCTATAACCTACACTCTATACCCTACACTCTATACCCTACACTCTATACCCTACACTCTACACTCTATACCCTACACTCTATACCCTACACTCTATACCATACACTCTATACCATACACTCTATCCCCTACACTCTATACCATACACTATACACTCTATACCCTACACTCTATACCCTACACTCTGCACTCTATACCCTACACTCTATACCCTACACTCTACACTCTATACCCTACACTCTACACTCTATACCCTACACTCTATACCCTACAATCTATACCATACACTCTATATCATACCCTCTATACCCTACACTCTATACCCTACACTCTACACTCTATACCCTACACTCTACACTCTATACCCTACACTCTATACATTACAATCTATACCATACACTCTATACCATACATAGAGTGTAGGGTATAGAGTGTTGAGTGTAGGGTATAGAGTGTAGGGTATAGAGCGTAGGGTGTAGGGTATAGAGTGTAGGGTATAGAGTTTAGAGTGTAGGGTACAGAGTGTATGGTATAGAGTGTAGGGTGAATGGTATAGAGTGCAGGGGATAGAGTGTAGAGTGTGAGGTATAGAGTGTAGGGTATAGAGTGTATACCCTACACTCTATACCCTACACTCTATACCATACACTCTATACCCTACACTCTACACTTTATACCCTACACTCTATACCCTACACTCTATACCCTACACTCTATACCCTATACTCTATACCCTACACTCTACACTCTATACCCTACACTCTATACCCTACACTCTATACCCTACACTCTACACTTTATACCCTACACTCTATACCCTACACTCTATACCCTCCACTCTATACCCTACACTCTACACTCTACACCCTACACTCTACACTTTATACCCTACACTCTATACCCTTCACTCTATACCCTACACGCTATACCCTACACTCTATACCCTACACTCTATACCCTACACTCTATACCCTACACTCTACACCCTACACTCTATACCCTACACCCTATACCCTACACTCTATACCCTACACTCAACACCCTACACTCTATACCCTACACTCTATACCCTACACTCTATACCCTACACTCTATACCTTACACTCTATACCCTACACTCTTTACCCTACACTCTACACTCTATACCCTACACTCTATACCCTACACTCTATACCCTACACTCTACACTCTATACCCAACTCTCTAAACCCTACACTCTATACCCTACACTCTACACTCTATACCCTACACTCTATACCCTACACTCTACACTCTATACCCTACACTCTATACCCTACACTCTATACCCTACACTCTATACCCTACACTCTACACTCTATACCCTACTCTCTAAACCCTACACTCTATACCCTACACTCTATACCCTACACTCTACACTCTATACCCTACACTCTATACCCTACACTCTACACTCTATACCCTACACTCTATACCCTACACTCTATACCCTACACTCTACACCATACACTCTATACCCTACCCTCTATACCTTACACTCTATACCCTACACTCTACACTCTATACCCTACACTCTATACCATACACTCTATACCCTACACTCTATACCCTACACTCTACACTCTATACCCTACACTCTATACCATACACTCAACACCCTACACTCTATACCCTACACTCTACACTCTATACACTACACTCTGTACCCTACACTCTATACCCTACACTCTATACCATACACTCTGTACCCTACACTCTATACCTCACACTCTACACTATATCCCCTGCACTCTATACCATACACTCTACACTCTATACCCTACACTCTATATCCTACACTCTACACTCTATACCCTACACTCTATACCCTACACTCTACACTCTATACCCTACACTCTACACTCTATACCCTACACTCTATACCCTACAATCTATACCATACACTCTATACCATACACTCTATACCCTACACTCTATACCCTACACTCTACACTCTATACCCTACACTCTATACCCTACACTCTATACCCTACACTCTACACTCTATACCCTACACTCTATACCCTACAATCTATACCATACACTCTATACCATACACTCTATACCCTACACTCTATACCTCACACTCTACACTCTATCCCCTGCACTCTATACCATACACTCTACACTCTATACCCTACACTCTATACCCTACACTCTACACTCTATACCCTACACTCTATACCCTACACTCTACACTCTATACCCTACACTCTACACTCTATACCCTACACTCTATACCCTACAATCTATACCATACACTCTATACCATACACTCTATACCCTACACTCTATACCCTACACTCTATACCCTACACTCTATACCATGCACTCTATACCCTACACTCTATATCATACACTCTATAGCCTACACTCTATTCCCTACACTCTATACCCTAGACTCTATACCCTACACTCTATACCCTACTCTCTACACTCTATACCATACACTCTATACCCTACACTCTATACCCTACACTCTATACCCTACACTCTATACCCTACACGCTACACTTTATACCCTACACTCTATACCCTACACTCTATACCCTACACTCTATACCCTACACTCTACACTCTATACCCTACACTCTATACTCTACACTCTATACCCTACACTCTACACTTTATACCCTACACTCTATACCCTACACTCTATACCCTACACTCTACACTCTATACCCTCCACTCTATACCCTACACTCTATACTCTATACCCTACACTCTACACTCTATGCCCAACTCTCTAAACCCTACACTCTATACCCTACACTCTACACTCAATACCCTACACTCTATACCCTACACTCTACACTCTATACCCTACACTCTACACTCTATACCCTACTCTCTAAACCCTAAACTCTATACCCTACACTCTACACTCTATACCCTACACTCTATACCCTACACTCTACACTCTATACCCTACACTCTATACCCTACAATCTACACCCTACACTTTATAGCTTACACTCTATACCCTACACTCTATACCCTACACTCTATACCCTAAACTCTATACCATACACTCTATACCCTACACTCTATACCCTACACTCTATATTCTACACTCTACACCATACACTCTATACCCTAACCTCTATACCTTACACTCTATACCCTACACTCTACACAGTATACCCTACACTCTATACCCTACACTCTACACTCTATACCCTACACTCTATACCATACACTCTATACCCTACACTCTATACCCTACACTCTACACTCTATACCCTACACTCTATACCCTACACTCTATACCCTACACTCTACACTCTATACCCTACACTCTATACCCTACACTCTATACCCTACACTCTATACCCTACACTCTACACTCTATACCCTACACTCTATACCCTACACTCTATACCATACACTCTATACCCTACACTCTACACTTTATACCCTACACTCTATACCCTACACTCTATACCCTACACTCTATACCCTATACTCTATACCCTACACTCTACACTCTATACCCTACACTCTATACCCTACACTCTATACCCTACACTCTACACTTTATACCCTACACTCTATACCCTACACTCTATACCCTCCACTCTATACCCTACACTCTACACTCTACACCCTACACTCTACACTTTATACCCTACACTCTATACCCTTCACTCTATACCCTACACGCTATACCCTACACTCTATACCCTACACTCTATACCCTACACTCTATACCCTACACTCTACACCCTACACTCTATACCCTACACCCTATACCCTACACTCTATACCCTACACTCAACACCCTACACTCTATACCCTACACTCTATACCCTACACTCTATACCCTACACTCTATACCCTACACTCTATACCTTACACTCTATACCCTACACTCTTTACCCTACACTCTACACTCTATACCCTACACTCTATACCCTACACTCTATACCCTACACTCTACACTCTATACCCAACTCTCTAAACCCTACACTCTATACCCTACACTCTACACTCTATACCCTACACTCTATACCCTACACTCTACACTCTATACCCTACACTCTATACCCTACACTCTATACCCTACACTCTATACCCTACACTCTACACTCTATACCCTACTCTCTAAACCCTACACTCTATACCCTACACTCTATACCCTACACTCTACACTCTATACCCTACACTCTATACCCTACACTCTACACTCTATACCCTACACTCTATACCCTACACTCTATACCCTACACTCTACACCATACACTCTATACCCTACCCTCTATACCTTACACTCTATACCCTACACTCTACACTCTATACCCTACACTCTATACCATACACTCTATACCCTACACTCTATACCCTACACTCTACACTCTATACCCTACACTCTATACCATACACTCAACACCCTACACTCTATACCCTACACTCTACACTCTATACACTACACTCTGTACCCTACACTCTATACCCTACACTCTATACCATACACTCTGTACCCTACACTCTATACCTCACACTCTACACTATATCCCCTGCACTCTATACCATACACTCTACACTCTATACCCTACACTCTATATCCTACACTCTACACTCTATACCCTACACTCTATACCCTACACTCTACACTCTATACCCTACACTCTACACTCTATACCCTACACTCTATACCCTACAATCTATACCATACACTCTATACCATACACTCTATACCCTACACTCTATACCCTACACTCTACACTCTATACCCTACACTCTATACCCTACACTCTATACCCTACACTCTACACTCTATACCCTACACTCTATACCCTACAATCTATACCATACACTCTATACCATACACTCTATACCCTACACTCTATACCTCACACTCTACACTCTATCCCCTGCACTCTATACCATACACTCTACACTCTATACCCTACACTCTATACCCTACACTCTACACTCTATACCCTACACTCTATACCCTACACTCTACACTCTATACCCTACACTCTATACCCTACACTCTATACCCTACAATCTATACCATACACTATATACCATACACTCTATACCCTACACTCTATACCCTACACTCTATACCCTACACTCTATACCATGCACTCTATACCCTACACTCTATATCATACACTCTATAGCCTACACTCTATTCCCTACACTCTATACCATACACTCTATACCCTACACTCTATACCCTACTCTCTACACTCTATACCATACACTCTATACCCTACACTCTATACCCTACAATCTACACTCTATACCCTACAATCTATACACTACACTCTATACCCTACACTCTACACTCTATACTCTACACTCTATACCCTACACTCTATACCCTACACTCTACACTCTATACCCTACACTCTATACCCTACACTCTATACTCTATACCCTACACTCTACACTCTATGCCCAACTCTCTAAACCCTACACTCTATACCCTACACTCTACACTCTATACCCTACACGCTATACCCTACACTCTACACTCTATACCCTACACTCTACACTCTATACCCTACTCTCTAAACCCTACACTCTATACCCTACACTCTGCACTCTATAGCCTACACTCTATACCCTACACTCTACACTCTATACCCTACACTCTATACCCTACAATCTACACCCTACACTTTATAGCTTACACTCTATACCCTACACTCTATACCCTAAACTCTATACCATACACTCTATACCCTACACTCTATACCCTACACTCTATACCCTAAACTCTATACCATACACTCTATACCATACACTCTATACCCTACACTCTATACCCTACACTCTACACTCTATACCCTACACTCTATACCCTACACTCTATACCCTACACTCTACACTCTATACCCTACACTCTACACTCTATACCCTACACTCTATACCCTACAATCTATACCATACATTCTATACCATACACTCTATACCCTACACTCTATACCTCACACTCTACACTCTATCCCCTGCACTCTATACCATACACTCTACACTCTATACCCTACACTCTATACCCTACACTCTACACTCTATACCCTACACTCTATATCCTACACTCTACACTCTATACCCTACACTCTACACTCTATACCCTACACTCTATACCCTACAATCTATACTATACACTCTATACCATGCACTCTATACCCTACACTCTATATCATACACTCTATAGCCTACACTCTATTCCCTACACTCAATACCATACACTCTATACCCTACACTCTATACCCTACTCTCTACACTCTATACCATACACTCTATACCCTACACTCTATACCCTACAATCTACACTCTATACCCTACAATCTATACACTACACTCTATACCCTACACTCTACACTCTATACCCTACACTCCACACTCTATACCCTACACTCTATACCCTACACTCTACACTCTATACCCTCCACTCTATACCCTACACTCTATACTCTATACCCTACACTCTACACTCTATGCCCAACTATCTAAACCCTACACTCTATACCCTACACTCTACACTCAATACCCTACACTCTATACCCTACACTCTACACTCTATACCCTACACTCTACACTCTATACCCTACTCTCTAAACCCTACACTCTATACCCTACACTCTACACTCTATACCCTACACTCTATACCCTACACTCTACACTCTATACCCTACACTCTATACCCTACAATCTACACCCTACACTTTATAGCTTACACTCTATACCCTACAATCTATACCCTAAACTCTATACCATACACTCTATACCCTACACTCTATACCCTACACTCTATATTCTACACTCTACACCATACACTCTATACCCTACCCTCTATACCTTACACTCTATACCCTACACTCTACACAGTATACCCTACACTCTATACCCTACACTCTACACTCAATACCCTACACTCTATACCCTACACTCTATACCCTACACTCTGCACTCTATACCCTACACTCTATACCCTACACTCTATACCCTACACTCTACACTCTATACCCTACACTCTATACCCTACACTCTATACCCTACACTCTATACCCTACACTCTACACTCTATACCCTACACTCTATACCCTACACTCTATACCCTACACTCTATACCATACACTCTATACCCTACACTCTACACTTTATACCCTACACTCTATACCCTACACTCTATACCCTACACTCTATACCCTACACTCTATACCCTATACTCTATACCCTACACTCTACACTCTATACCCTACACTCTATACCCTACACTCTACACTTTATACCCTACACTCTATACCCTCCACTCTATACCCTACACTCTACACTCTACACCCTACACTCTACACTTTATACCCTACACTCTATACCCTACACTCTATACCCTTCACTCTATACCCTACACGCTATACCCTACACTCTATACCCTACACTCTATACCCTACACTCTATACCCTACACTCTACACCCTACACTCTATACCCTACACCCTATACCCTACACTCTATACCCTACACTCAACACCCTACACTCTATACCCTACACTCTATACCCTACAATCTATACCATACACTCTATACCATACACTCTATACCCTACCCTCTATACCCTACACTCTACACTCTATACCCTACACTCTATACCCTACACTCTAAACCCTACACTCTACACTCTATACCCTACACTCTACAGTCTATACCCTACACTCTATACCCTACAATCTATACCATACACTCTATACCCTACACTCTATACCTCACACTCTACACTCTATCCCCTGCACTCTATACCATACACTCTACACTCTATACCCTACACTCTATACCCTACACTCTACACTCTATACCCTACACTCTACACTCTATACCCTACACTCTATACCCTACAATCTATACCATACACTCTATACCATACACTCTATACCCTACACTCTGCACTCTATACCCTACACTCTATACCCTACAATCTATACCATACACTCCATACCATACACTCTATACCCTACACTCTATACCTCACACTCTACACTCTATCCCCTGCACTCTATACCACACACTCTACACTCTATACCCTACACTCTATACCCTACACTTTACACTCTATACCCTACACTCTATACCCTACACTCTACACTCTATACCCTACACTCTACACTCTATACCCTACACTCTATACCCTACAATCTATACCATACACTCTATACCATACACTCTATACGCTACACTCTATACCCTACACTCTATACCCTACACTCTATACCCTACTCTCTACACTCTATACTCTACACTCTATACCCTACAATCTATACCATACACGCTATACCATACACTCTATAACCTACACTCTATACCCTACACTCTACACCCTACTCTCTACACTTTATACCCTACACTCTACACTCTATACCCTACACTCTATACCCTACACTCTATACTCTATACCCTACACTCTACACTCTATACCCAACTCTCTAAACACTACACTCTATACCCTACCCTCTACACTCTATACCCTACACTCTATACCCTACACTCTACACTCTATACCCTACACTCTACACTCTATACCCTACTCTCTAAACCCTACACTCTATACCCTACACTCTACACTCTATACCCTACACTCTATACCATACACTCTACACTCTATACTCTACACTCTATACCCTACACTCTACACTCTATACCCTACACTCTATACCCTACACTCTACACTCTATACCCTACACTCTACACTCTATACCCTACACTCTATACCCTACAATCTATACCATACACTCTATACCATACACTCTATACCCTACACTCTACACTCTATACCCTACACTCTACACTCTATACCCTACACTCTATACCCTACAATCTATACCATACACTCTATACCATACACTCTATACCCTACACTCTATACCTCACACTCTACACTCTATCCCCTGCACTCTATACCACACACTCTACACTCTATACCCTACACTCTATATCCTACACTCTACACTCTATACCCTACACTCTATACCCTACACTCTACACTCTATACCCTACACTCTACACTCTATACCCTACACTCTATACCATACACTCTACACTCTACACTCTATACCCTACACTCTACACTCTATACACTACACTCTGTACCCTACACTCTATACCCTACACTCTATACCATACACTCTGTACCCTACACTCTACACTCTATACCCTACACTCTATACCCTACACTCTACACTCTATACCCTACACTCTATACCCTACACTCTATACTCTATACCCTACACTCTACACTCTATACCCAACTCTCTAAACCCTACACTCTATACCCTACACTCTACACTCTATACCCTACACTCTATACCCTACACTCTACACTCTATACCCTACACTCTACACTCTATACCCTACTCTCTAAACCCTACACTCTATACCTTACACTCTACACTCTATACCCTACACTCTATACCCTACACTCTACACTCTATACCCTACACTCTATACCCTACACTCTATACCCTACACTCTATACCCTACACTCTATACCCTACAATCTACACCCTACACTTTATAGCTTACACTCTATACCCTACACTCTATACCCTAAACTCTATACCATACACTCTATACCCTACACTCTATACCCTACACTCTATATCCTACACTCTACACCATACACTCTATACCCTACCCTCTATACCTTACACTCTATACCCTACACTCTACACAGTATACCCTACACTCTATACCCTACACTCTACACTCTATACCCTACACTCTATACCATACACTCTATACCCTACACTCTATACCCTACACTCTACATTCTATACCCTACACTCTATACCCTACACTCTATACCCTACACTCTACACTTTATACCCTACACTCTATACCCTACTCTCTACACTCTATACCATACACTCTATACCCTACACTCTATACCCTACAATCTACACTCTATACCCTACAATCTATTCACTACACTCTATACCCTACACTCTACACTCTATACCCTACACTCTACACTCTATACCCAACACTCTATACCCTACACTCTACACTCTATACCCTACACTCTATACCCTACACTCTATACTCTATACCCTACACTCTACACTCTATACCCAACTCTCTAAACCCTACACTCTATACCCTACACTCTACACTCTATACCCTACACTCTATACCCTACACTCTACACTCTATACCCTACACTCTACACTCTATACCCTACTCTCTAAACCCTACACTCTATACCCTACACTCTACACTCTATACCCTACACTCTATACCCTACACTCTATACCCTACACTCTATACCCTACACTCTATACCCTACACTCTATACCCTACACTCTATACCCTACAATCTACACCCTACACTTTATAGCTTACACTCTATACCCTACACTCTATACCCTAAACTCTATACCATACACTCTATACCCTACACTCTATACCCTACACTCTATATCCTACACTCTACACCATACACTCTATACCTTACACTCTATACCCTACACTCTACACAGTATACCCTACACTCTATACCCTACACTCTACACTCTATACCCTACACTCTATACCATACACTCTATACCCTACACTCTATACCCTACACTCTACATTCTATACCCTACACTCTATACTCTACACTCTATACCCTACACTCTACACTCTATACCCTACACTCTACACTCTATACCCAACACTCTATACCCTACACTCTACACTCTATACCCTACACTCTATACCCTACACTCTATACTCTATACCCTACACTCTACACTCTATACCCAACTCTCTAAACCCTACACTCTATACCCTACACTCTACACTCTATACCCTACACTCTATACCCTACACTCTACACTCTATACCCTACACTCTACACTCTATACCCTACTCTCTAAACCCTACACTCTATACCCTACACTCTACACTCTATACCCTACACTCTATACCCTACTCTCTACACTCTATACCATACACTCTATACCCTACACTCTATACCCTACAATCTACACTCTATACCCTACAATCTATACACTACACTCTATACCCTACACTCTACACTCTATACCCTACACTCCACACTCTATACCCTACACTCTATACCCTACACTCTACACTCTATACCCTCCACTCTATACCCTACACTCTATACTCTATACCCTACACTCTACACTCTATGCCCAACTATCTAAACCCTACACTCTATACCCTACACTCTACACTCAATACCCTACACTCTATACCCTACACTCTACACTCTATACCCTACACTCTACACTCTATACCCTACTCTCTAAACCCTACACTCTATACCCTACACTCTACACTCTATACCCTACACTCTATACCCTACACTCTACACTCTATACCCTACACTCTATACCCTACAATCTACACCCTACACTTTATAGCTTACACTCTATACCCTACAATCTATACCCTAAACTCTATACCATACACTCTATACCCTACACTCTATACCCTACACTCTATATTCTACACTCTACACCATACACTCTATACCCTACCCTCTATACCTTACACTCTATACCCTACACTCTACACAGTATACCCTACACTCTATACCCTACACTCTACACTCAATACCCTACACTCTATACCCTACACTCTATACCCTACACTCTGCACTCTATACCCTACACTCTATACCCTACACTCTATACCCTACACTCTACACTCTATACCCTACACTCTATACCCTACACTCTATACCCTACACTCTATACCCTACACTCTACACTCTATACCCTACACTCTATACCCTACACTCTATACCCTACACTCTATACCATACACTCTATACCCTACACTCTACACTTTATACCCTACACTCTATACCCTACACTCTATACCCTACACTCTATACCCTACACTCTATACCCTATACTCTATACCCTACACTCTACACTCTATACCCTACACTCTATACCCTACACTCTACACTTTATACCCTACACTCTATACCCTCCACTCTATACCCTACACTCTACACTCTACACCCTACACTCTACACTTTATACCCTACACTCTATACCCTACACTCTATACCCTTCACTCTATACCCTACACGCTATACCCTACACTCTATACCCTACACTCTATACCCTACACTCTATACCCTACACTCTACACCCTACACTCTATACCCTACACCCTATACCCTACACTCTATACCCTACACTCAACACCCTACACTCTATACCCTACACTCTATACCCTACAATCTATACCATACACTCTATACCATACACTCTATACCCTACCCTCTATACCCTACACTCTACACTCTATACCCTACACTCTATACCCTACACTCTAAACCCTACACTCTACACTCTATACCCTACACTCTACAGTCTATACCCTACACTCTATACCCTACAATCTATACCATACACTCTATACCCTACACTCTATACCTCACACTCTACACTCTATCCCCTGCACTCTATACCATACACTCTACACTCTATACCCTACACTCTATACCCTACACTCTACACTCTATACCCTACACTCTACACTCTATACCCTACACTCTATACCCTACAATCTATACCATACACTCTATACCATACACTCTATACCCTACACTCTGCACTCTATACCCTACACTCTATACCCTACAATCTATACCATACACTCCATACCATACACTCTATACCCTACACTCTATACCTCACACTCTACACTCTATCCCCTGCACTCTATACCACACACTCTACACTCTATACCCTACACTCTATACCCTACACTTTACACTCTATACCCTACACTCTATACCCTACACTCTACACTCTATACCCTACACTCTACACTCTATACCCTACACTCTATACCCTACAATCTATACCATACACTCTATACCATACACTCTATACGCTACACTCTATACCCTACACTCTATACCCTACACTCTATACCCTACTCTCTACACTCTATACTCTACACTCTATACCCTACAATCTATACCATACACGCTATACCATACACTCTATAACCTACACTCTATACCCTACACTCTACACCCTACTCTCTACACTTTATACCCTACACTCTACACTCTATACCCTACACTCTATACCCTACACTCTATACTCTATACCCTACACTCTACACTCTATACCCAACTCTCTAAACACTACACTCTATACCCTACCCTCTACACTCTATACCCTACACTCTATACCCTACACTCTACACTCTATACCCTACACTCTACACTCTATACCCTACTCTCTAAACCCTACACTCTATACCCTACACTCTACACTCTATACCCTACACTCTATACCATACACTCTACACTCTATACTCTACACTCTATACCCTACACTCTACACTCTATACCCTACACTCTATACCCTACACTCTACACTCTATACCCTACACTCTACACTCTATACCCTACACTCTATACCCTACAATCTATACCATACACTCTATACCATACACTCTATACCCTACACTCTACACTCTATACCCTACACTCTACACTCTATACCCTACACTCTATACCCTACAATCTATACCATACACTCTATACCATACACTCTATACCCTACACTCTATACCTCACACTCTACACTCTATCCCCTGCACTCTATACCACACACTCTACACTCTATACCCTACACTCTATATCCTACACTCTACACTCTATACCCTACACTCTATACCCTACACTCTACACTCTATACCCTACACTCTACACTCTATACCCTACACTCTATACCATACACTCTACACTCTACACTCTATACCCTACACTCTACACTCTATACACTACACTCTGTACCCTACACTCTATACCCTACACTCTATACCATACACTCTGTACCCTACACTCTACACTCTATACCCTACACTCTATACCCTACACTCTACACTCTATACCCTACACTCTATACCCTACACTCTATACTCTATACCCTACACTCTACACTCTATACCCAACTCTCTAAACCCTACACTCTATACCCTACACTCTACACTCTATACCCTACACTCTATACCCTACACTCTACACTCTATACCCTACACTCTACACTCTATACCCTACTCTCTAAACCCTACACTCTATACCTTACACTCTACACTCTATACCCTACACTCTATACCCTACACTCTACACTCTATACCCTACACTCTATACCCTACACTCTATACCCTACACTCTATACCCTACACTCTATACCCTACAATCTACACCCTACACTTTATAGCTTACACTCTATACCCTACACTCTATACCCTAAACTCTATACCATACACTCTATACCCTACACTCTATACCCTACACTCTATATCCTACACTCTACACCATACACTCTATACCCTACCCTCTATACCTTACACTCTATACCCTACACTCTACACAGTATACCCTACACTCTATACCCTACACTCTACACTCTATACCCTACACTCTATACCATACACTCTATACCCTACACTCTATACCCTACACTCTACATTCTATACCCTACACTCTATACCCTACACTCTATACCCTACACTCTACACTTTATACCCTACACTCTATACCCTACTCTCTACACTCTATACCATACACTCTATACCCTACACTCTATACCCTACAATCTACACTCTATACCCTACAATCTATTCACTACACTCTATACCCTACACTCTACACTCTATACCCTACACTCTACACTCTATACCCAACACTCTATACCCTACACTCTACACTCTATACCCTACACTCTATACCCTACACTCTATACTCTATACCCTACACTCTACACTCTATACCCAACTCTCTAAACCCTACACTCTATACCCTACACTCTACACTCTATACCCTACACTCTATACCCTACACTCTACACTCTATACCCTACACTCTACACTCTATACCCTACTCTCTAAACCCTACACTCTATACCCTACACTCTACACTCTATACCCTACACTCTATACCCTACACTCTACACTCTATACCCTACACTCTATACCCTACACTCTATACCCTACACTCTATACCCTACACTCTATACCCTACAATCTACACCCTACACTTTATAGCTTACACTCTATACCCTACACTCTATACCCTAAACTCTATACCATACACTCTATACCCTACACTCTATACCCTACACTCTATATCCTACACTCTACACCATACACTCTATACCTTACACTCTATACCCTACACTCTACACAGTATACCCTACACTCTATACCCTACACTCTACACTCTATACCCTACACTCTATACCATACACTCTATACCCTACACTCTATACCCTACACTCTACATTCTATACCCTACACTCTATACTCTACACTCTATACCCTACACTCTACACTCTATACCCTACACTCTACACTCTATACCCAACACTCTATACCCTACACTCTACACTCTATACCCTACACTCTATACCCTACACTCTATACTCTATACCCTACACTCTACACTCTATACCCAACTCTCTAAACCCTACACTCTATACCCTACACTCTACACTCTATACCCTACACTCTATACCCTACACTCTACACTCTATACCCTACACTCTACACTCTATACCCTACTCTCTAAACCCTACACTCTATACCCTACACTCTACACTCTATACCCTACACTCTATACCCTACACTCTACACTCTATACCCTACACTCTATACCCTACACTCTATACCCTACACTCTATACCCTACACTCTATACCCTACAATCTACACCCTACACTTTATAGCTTACACTCTATACCCTACACTCTATACCCTAAACTCTATACCATACACTCTATACCCTACACTCTATACCCTACACTCTATATCCTACACTCTACACCATACACTCTATACCTTACACTCTATACCCTACACTCTACACAGTATACCCTACACTCTATACCCTACACTCTACACTCTATACCCTACACTCTATACCATACACTCTATACCCTACACTCTATACCCTACACTCTACATTCTATACCCTACACTCTATACTCTACACTCTATACCCTACACTCTACACTTTATACCCTACACTCTATACCCTACACTCTATACCCTACACTCTATACCCTACACTCTATACCCTACACTCTACACTCTATACCCTACACTCTATACCCTACACTCTATACCCTACACTCTATACCCTACACTCTATACCCTACACGCTACACTTTATACCCTACACTCTATACCCTACACTCTATACCCTACACTCTATACCCTACACTCTACACTCTATACCCTACACTCTATACTCTACACTCTATACCCTACACTCTACACTTTATACCCTACACTCTATACCCTACACTCTATACCCTCCACTCTATACCCTACACTCTACACCCTACACTCTACACTTTATACCCTACACTCTATACCCTACACTCTATACCCTTCACTCTATACCATACACGCTATACCCTACACTCTATACCCTACACTCTATACCCTACACTCTATACCCTACACTCTACACCCTACACTCTATACCCCACACCCTATACCCTACACTCTATACCCTACACTCAACACCCTACACTCTATACCCTACACTCTATACCCTACACTCTATACCCTACACTCTATACCCTACACTCTATACCTTACACTCTATACCCTACACTCTTTACCCTACACTCTACACTCTATACCCTACACTCTATACCCTACACTCTATACTCTATACCCTACACTCTACACTCTATACCCAACTCTCTAAACCCTACACTCTATACCCTACACTCTACACTCTATACCCTACACTCTATACCCTACACTCTACACTCTATACCCTACACTCTATACCCTACACTCTATACCCTACACTCTATACCCTACACTCTACACTCTATACCCTACTCTCTAAACCCTACACTCTATACCCTACACTCTATACCCTACACTCTACACTCTATACCCTACACTCTATACCCTACACTCTACACTCTATACCCTACACTCTATACCCTACACTCTATACCCTACACTCTATACCCTACACTCTACACTCTATACCCAACACTCTATACCCTACACTCTACACTCTATACCCTACACTCTATACCCTACACTCTATACTCTATACCCTACACTCTACACTCTATACCCAACTCTCTAAACCCTACACTCTATACCCTACACTCTACACTCTATACCCTACACTCTATACCCTACACTCTACACTCTATACCCTACACTCTACACTCTATACCCTACTCTCTAAACCCTACACTCTATACCCTACACTCTACACTCTATACCCTACACTCTATACCCTACACTCTACACTCTATACCCTACACTCTATACCCTACACTCTATACCCTACACTCTATACCCTACACTCTATACCCTACAATCTACACCCTACACTTTATAGCTTACACTCTATACCCTACACTCTATACCCTAAACTCTATACCATACACTCTATACCCTACACTCTATACCCTACACTCTATATCCTACACTCTACACCATACACTCTATACCTTACACTCTATACCCTACACTCTACACAGTATACCCTACACTCTATACCCTACACTCTACACTCTATACCCTACACTCTATACCATACACTCTATACCCTACACTCTATACCCTACACTCTACATTCTATACCCTACACTCTATACTCTACACTCTATACCCTACACTCTACACTTTATACCCTACACTCTATACCCTACACTCTATACCCTACACTCTATACCCTACACTCTATACCCTACACTCTACACTCTATACCCTACACTCTATACCCTACACTCTATACCCTACACTCTATACCCTACACTCTATACCCTACACGCTACACTTTATACCCTACACTCTATACCCTACACTCTATACCCTACACTCTATACCCTACACTCTACACTCTATACCCTACACTCTATACTCTACACTCTATACCCTACACTCTACACTTTATACCCTACACTCTATACCCTACACTCTATACCCTCCACTCTATACCCTACACTCTACACCCTACACTCTACACTTTATACCCTACACTCTATACCCTACACTCTATACCCTTCACTCTATACCATACACGCTATACCCTACACTCTATACCCTACACTCTATACCCTACACTCTATACCCTACACTCTACACCCTACACTCTATACCCTACACCCTATACCCTACACTCTATACCCTACACTCAACACCCTACACTCTATACCCTACACTCTATACCCTACACTCTATACCCTACACTCTATACCCTACACTCTATACCTTACACTCTATACCCTACACTCTTTACCCTACACTCTACACTCTATACCCTACACTCTATACCCTACACTCTATACTCTATACCCTACACTCTACACTCTATACCCAACTCTCTAAACCCTACACTCTATACCCTACACTCTACACTCTATACCCTACACTCTATACCCTACACTCTACACTCTATACCCTACACTCTATACCCTACACTCTATACCCTACACTCTATACCCTACACTCTACACTCTATACCCTACTCTCTAAACCCTACACTCTATACCCTACACTCTATACCCTACACTCTACACTCTATACCCTACACTCTATACCCTACACTCTACACTCTATACCCTACACTCTATACCCTACACTCTATACCCTACACTCTATACCCTACACTCTACACTCTATACCCAACACTCTATACCCTACACTCTACACTCTATACCCTACACTCTATACCCTACACTCTATACTCTATACCCTACACTCTACACTCTATACCCAACTCTCTAAACCCTACACTCTATACCCTACACTCTACACTCTATACCCTACACTCTATACCCTACACTCTACACTCTATACCCTACACTCTACACTCTATACCCTACTCTCTAAACCCTACACTCTATACCCTACACTCTACACTCTATACCCTACACTCTATACCCTACACTCTACACTCTATACCCTACACTCTATACCCTACACTCTATACCCTACACTCTATACCCTACACTCTATACCCTACAATCTACACCCTACACTTTATAGCTTACACTCTATACCCTACACTCTATACCCTAAACTCTATACCATACACTCTATACCCTACACTCTATACCCTACACTCTATATCCTACACTCTACACCATACACTCTATACCTTACACTCTATACCCTACACTCTACACAGTATACCCTACACTCTATACCCTACACTCTACACTCTATACCCTACACTCTATACCATACACTCTATACCCTACACTCTATACCCTACACTCTACATTCTATACCCTACACTCTATACTCTACACTCTATACCCTACACTCTACACTTTATACCCTACACTCTATACCCTACACTCTATACCCTACACTCTATACCCTACACTATATACCCTACACTCTACACTCTATACCCTACACTCTATACCCTACACTCTATACCCTACACTCTATACCCTACACTCTATACCCTACACGCTACACTTTATACCCTACACTCTATACCCTACACTCTATACCCTACACTCTATACCCTACACTCTATACCCTACACTCTACACTCTATACCCTACACTCTATACTCTACACTCTATACCCTACACTCTACACTTTATACCCTACACTCTATACCCTACACTCTATACCCTCCACTCTATACCCTACACTCTACACTCTACACCCTACACTCTACACTTTATACCCTACACTCTATACCCTACACTCTATACCCTTCACTCTATACCATACACGCTATACCCTACACTCTATACCCTACACTCTATACCCTACACTCTATACCCTACACTCTACACCCTACACTCTATACCCTACACCCTATACCCTACACTCTATACCCTACACTCAACACCCTACACTCTATACCCTACACTCTATACCCTACACTCTATACCCTACACTCTATACCCTACACTCTATACCTTACACTCTATACCCTACACTCTTTACCCTACACTCTACACTCTATACCCTACACTCTATACCCTACACTCTATACTCTATACCCTACACTCTACACTCTATACCCAACTCTCTAAACCCTACACTCTATACCCTACACTCTACACTCTATACCCTACACTCTATACCCTACACTCTACACTCTATACCCTACACTCTATACCCTACACTCTATACCCTACACTCTATACCCTACACTCTACACTCTATACCCTACTCTCTAAACCCTACACTCTATACCCTACACTCTATACCCTACACTCTACACTCTATACCCTACACTCTATACCCTACACTCTACACTCTATACCCTACACTCTATACCCTACACTCTATACCCTACACTCTACACCATACACTCTATACCCTACCCTCTATACCTTACACTCTATACCCTACACTCTACACAGTATACCCTACACTCTATACCCTACACTCTACACTCTATACCCTACACTCTATACCATACACTCTATGCCCTACACTCTATACCCTACACTCTACACTCTATACCCTACACTCTATACCATACACTCAACACCCTACACTCTATACCCTACACTCTACACTCTATACACTACACTCTGTACCCTACACTCTATACCCTACACTCTATACCATACACTCTGTACCCTACACTCAATACCTCACACTCTACACTATATCCCCTGCACTCTATACCATACACTTTACACTCTATACCCTACACTCTATATCCTACACTCTACACTCTATACCCTACACTCTATACCCTACACTCTACACTCTATACCCTACACTCTACACTCTATACCCTACACTCTATACCCTACAATCTATACCATACACTCTATACCATACACTCTATACCCTACACTCTATACCCTACACTCTACACTCTATACCCTACACTCTATACCCTACACTCTATACCCTACACTCTACACTCTATACCCTACACTCTACACTCTATACCCTACACTCTATACCCTACAATCTATACCATACACTCTATACCATACACTCTGTACCCTACACTCTATACCTCACACTCTACACTCTATCCCCTGCACTCTATACCATACACTCTACACTCTATACCCTACACTCTATACCCTACACTCTACACTCTATACCCTACACTCTATACCCTACACTCTATACCCTACAATCTATACCATACACTCTATACTATACACTCTATACCCCACACTCTATACCCTACACTCTATATCCTACACTCTATACCATGCACTCTATACCCTACACTCTATATCATACACTCTATAGCCTACACTCTATTCCCTACACTCTATACCATGCACTCTATACCCTACACTCTATACCCTACAATCTACACTCTATACCCTACAATCTATACACTACACTCTATACCCTACACTCTACACTCTATACCCTACACTCTACACTCTATACCCTACACTCTATACCCTACACTCTACACTCTATACCCTACACTCTATACCCTACAATCTACACCCTACACTTTATAGCTTACACTCTATACCCTACACTCTATACCCTAAACTCTATACCATACACTCTATACCCTACACTCTATACCCTACACTCTATACCCTACACTCTACACTCTATACCCTACACTCTATACCCTACACTCTATACCCTACACTCTACACCCTATACCCTACACTCTACACTCTATACCCTACACTCTATACCCTACAATCTATACCATACACTCTATACCATACACTCTATACCCTACACTCTATACCTCACACTCTACACTCTATCCCCTGCACTCTATACCATACACTCTACACTCTATACCCTACACTCTATACCCTACACTCTACACTCTATACCCTACACTCTATATCCTACACTCTACACTCTATACCCTACACTCTACACTCTATACCCTACACTCTATACCCTACAATCTATACCATACACTCTATACCATACACTCTATACACTACACTCTATACCCTACACTCTATACCCTACACTCTATACCATGCACTCTATACCCTACACTCTATATCATACACTCTATAGCCTACACTCTATTCCCTACACTCTATATCATACACTCTATACCCTACACTCTATACCCTACTCTCTACACTCTATACCATACACTCTATACCCTACACTCTATACCCTACAATCTACACTCTATACCCTACAATCTATACACTACACTCTATACCCTACACTCTACACTCTATACCCTACACTCTACACTCTATACCCAACACTCTATACCCTACACTCTACACTCTATACCCTACACTCTATACCCTACACTCTATACTCTATACCCTACACTCTACACTCTATGCCCAACTCTCTAAACCCTACACTCTATACCCTACACTCTACACTCTATACCCTACACTCTATACCCTACACTCTACACTCTATACCCTACACTCTACACTCTATACCCTACTCTCTAAACCCTACACTCTATACCCTACACTCTACACTCTATACCCTACACTCTATACCCTACACTCTACACTCTATACCCTACACTCTATACCCTACAATCTACACCCTACACTTTATAGCTTACACTCTATACCCTACACTCTATACCCTAAACTCTATACCATACACTCTATACCCTACACTCTATACCCTACACTCTATATCCTACACTCTACACCATACACTCTATACCCTACCCTCTATACCTTACACTCTATACCCTACACTCTACACAGTATACCCTACACTCTATACCCTACGCTCTACACTCTATACCCTACACTCTATACCATACACTCTATACCCTACACTCTATACCCTACACTCTACACTCTATACCCTACACTCTATACCCTACACTCTACACTTTATACCCTACACTCTATACCCTACACTCTATACCCTACACTCTATACCCTACACTCTATACCCTACACTCTACACTCTATACCCTACACTCTATACCCTACACTCTATACCCTACACTCTATACCATACACTCTATACCCTACACTCTACACATAGTAACATAGTAACATAGTTAGTAAGGCCGAAAAAAGACATTTGTCCATCCAGTTCAGCCTATATTCCATCATAATAAATACCCAGATCTACGTCCTTCTACAGAACATAATAATTGTATGATACAATATTGTTCTGCTCCAGGAAGACATCCAGGCCTCTCTTGAACCCCTCGACTGAGTTCGCCATCACCACCTCCTCAGGCAAGCAATTCCAGATTCTCACTGCCCTAACAGTAAAGAATCCTCTTCTATGTTGGTGGAAAAACCTTCTCTCCTCCAGACGCAAAGAATGCCCCCTTGTGCCCGTCACCTTCCTTGGTATAAACAGATCCTCAGCGAGATATTTGTATTGTCCCCTTATATACTTATACATGGTTATTAGATCGCCCCTCAGTCGTCTTTTTTCTAGACTAAATAATCCTAATTTCGCTAATCTATCTGGGTATTGTAGTTCTCCCATCCCCTTTATTAATTTTGTTGCCCTCCTTTGTACTCTCTCTAGTTCCATTATATCCTTCCTGAGCACCGGTGCCCAAAACTGGACACAGTACTCCATGTGCGGTCTAACTAGGGATTTGTACAGAGGCAGTATAATGCTCTCATCATGTGTATCCAGACCTCTTTTAATGCACCCCATGATCCTGTTTGCCTTGGCAGCTGCTGCCTGGCACTGGCTGCTCCAGGTAAGTTTATCATTAACTAGGATCCCCAAGTCCTTCTCCCTGTCAGATTTACCCAGTGGTTTCCCGTTCAGTGTGTAATGGTGATATTGATTCCCTCTTCCCATGTGTATAACCTTACATTTATCATTGTTAAACCTCATCTGCCACCTTTCAGCCCAAGTTTCCAACTTATCCAGATCCATCTGTAGCAGAATACTATCTTCTCTTGTATTAACTGCTTTACATAGTTTTGTATCATCTGCAAATATCGATATTTTACTGTGTAAACCTTCTACCAGATCATTAATGAATATGTTGAAGAGAACAGGTCCCAATACTGACCCCTGCGGTACCCCACTGGTCACAGCGACCCAGTTAGAGACTATACCATTTATAACCACCCTCTGCTTTCTATCACTAAGCCAGTTACTAACCCATTTACACACATTTTCCCCCATTACACTTTATACCCTACACTCTATACCCTACACTCTATACCCTACACTCTATACCCTACACTCTATACCCTACACTCTATACCCTACACTCTACACTCTATACCCTACACTCTATACCCTACACTCTACACTTTATACCCTACACTCTATACCCTACACTCTATACCCTCCACTCTATACCCTACACTCTACACTCTACACCCTACACTCTACACTTTATACCCTACACTCTATACCCTACACTCTATACCCTTCACTCTATACTCTACACGCTATACCCTACACTCTATACCCTACACTCTATACCCTACACTCTATACCCTACACTCTACACCCTACACTCTATACCCTACACCCTATACCCTACACTCTATACCCTACACTCTATACCCTACACTCTATACCCTACACTCTACACTCTATACCCTACAATCTATACACTACACTCTATACCCTACACTCTACACTCTATACCCTACACTCTACACTCTATACCCTACACTCTATACCCTACACTCTACACTCTATACCCTACACTCTATACCCTACACTCTATACTCTATACCCTACACTCTACACTCTATGCCCAACTCTCTAAACCCTACACTCTATACCCTACACTCTACACTCTATACCCTACACTCTATACCCTACACTCTACACTCTATACCCTACACTCTACACTCTATACCCTACTCTCTAAACCCTACACTCTATACCCTACAATCTGCACTCTATAGCCTACACTCTATACCCTACACTCTACACTCTATACCCTACACTCTATACCCTACAATCTACACCCTACACTTTATAGCTTACACTCTATACCCTACACTGTATACCCTAAACTCTATACCATACACTCTATACCCTACACTCTATACCCTACACTCTATACCCTAAACTCTATACCATACACTCTATACCATACACTCTATACCCTACACTCTATATTCTACACTCTACACTCTATACCCTACACTCTATACCCTACACTCTATACCCTACACTCTACACTCTATACCCTACACTCTACACTCTATACCCTACACTCTATACCCTACAATCTATACCATACACTCTATACCATACACTCTATACCCTACACTTTATACCTCACACTCTACACTCTATCCCCTGCACTCTATACCATACACTCTACACTCTATACCCTACACTCTATACCCTACACTCTACACTCTATACCCTACACTCTATATCCTACACTCTACATTCTATACCCTACACTCTACACTCTATACCCTACACTCTATACCCTACAATCTATACCATACACTCTATACCATACACTCTATACCCTACACTCTATACCCTACACTCTATACCCTACACTCTATACCATGCACTCTATACCCTACACTCTATATCATACACTCTATAGCCTACACTCTATTCCCTACACTCTATACCATACACTCTATACCCTACACTCTATACCCTACTCTCTACACTCTATACCATACACTCTATACCCTACACTCTATACCCTACAATCTACACTCTATACCCTACAATCTATACACTACACTCTATACCCTACACTCTACACTCTATACCCTACACTCTACACTCTATACCCTACACTCTATACCCTACACTCTACACTCTATACCCTCCACTCTATACCCTACACTCTATACTCTATACCCTACACTCTACACTCTATGCCCAACTCTCTAAACCCTACACTCTATACCCTACACTCTACACTCAATACCCTACACTCTATACCCTACACTCTACACTCTATACCCTACACTCTACACTCTATACCCTACTCTCTAAACCCTACACTCTATACCCTACACTCTACACTCTATACCCTACACTCTATACCCTACACTTTACACTCTATACCCTACACTCTATACCCTACAATCTACACCCTACACTTTATAGCTTACACTCTATACCCTACAATCTATACCCTAAACTCTATACCATACACTCTATACCCTACACTCTATACCCTACACTCTATATTCTACACTCTACACCATACACTCTATACCCTACCCTCTATACCTTACACTCTATACCCTACACTCTACACAGTATACCCTACACTCTATACCCTACACTCTACACTCTATACCCTACACCCTATACCATACACTCTATACCCTACACTCTATACCCTACACTCTACACTCTATACCCTACACTCTATACCCTACACTCTATACCCTACACTCTATACCCTACACTCTACACTCTATACCCTACACTCTATACCCTACACTCTATACCCTACACTCTATACCATACACTCTATACCCTACACTCTACACTTTATACCCTACACTCTATACTCTACACTCTATACCCTACACTCTATACCCTACACTCTATACCCTATACTCTATACCCTACACTCTACACTCTATACCCTACACTCTATACCCTACACTCTACACTTTATACCCTACACTCTATACCCTCCACTCTATACCCTACACTCTACACTCTGCACCCTACACTCTACACTTTATACCCTACACTCTATACCCTACACTCTATACCCTTCACTCTATACCCTACACGCTATACCCTACACTCTATACCCTACACTCTATACCCTACACTCTATACCCTACACTCTACACCCTACACTCTATACCCTACACCCTATACCCTACACTCTATACCCTACACTCAACACCCTACACTCTATACCCTACACTCTATACCCTACAATCTATACCATACACTCTATACCATACACTCTATACCCTACCCTCTATACCCTACACTCTACACTCTATACCCTACACTCTATACCCTACACTCTAAACCCTACACTCTACACTCTATACCCTACACTCTACAGTCTATACCCTACACTCTATACCCTACAATCTATACCATACACTCTATACCCTACACTCTATACCTCACACTCTACACTCTATCCCCTGCACTCTATACCATACACTCTACACTCTATACCCTACACTCTATACCCTACACTCTACACTCTATACCCTACACTCTACACTCTATACCCTACACTCTATACCCTACAATCTATACCATACACTCTATACCATACACTCTATACCCTACACTCTGCACTCTATACCCTACACTCTATACCCTACAATCTATACCATACACTCCATACCATACACTCTATACCCTACACTCTATACCTCACACTCTACACTCTATCCCCTGCACTCTATACCACACACTCTACACTCTATACCCTACACTCTATACCCTACACTTTACACTCTATACCCTACACTCTATACCCTACACTCTACACTCTATACCCTACACTCTACAATCTATACCCTACACTCTATACCCTACACTCTATACCCTACACTCTACACTCTATACCCTACACTCTATAACCTACACTCTATACCCTACACTCTATACCATACACTCTATACCCTACACTCTACACTTTATACCCTACACTCTATACTCTACACTCTATACCGTACACTCTATACCCTACACTCTATACCCTATACTCTATACCCTACACTCTACACTCTATACCCTACACTCTATACCCTACACTCTATACCCTACACTCTACACTTTATACCCTACACTCTATACCCTCCACTCTATACCCTACACTCTACACCCTACACTCTACACTTTATACCCTACACTCTATACCCTACACTCTATACCCTTCACTCTATACCCTACACGCTATACCCTACACTCTATACCCTACACTCTATACCCTACACTCTATACCCTACACTCTACACCCTACACTCTATACCCTACACCCTATACCCTACACTCTATACCCTACACTCAACACCCTACACTCTATACCCTACACTCTATACCCTACAATCTATACCATACACTCTATACCATACACTCTATACCCTACCCTCTATACCCTACACTCTACACTCTATACCCTACACTCTATACCCTACACTCTAAACCCTACACTCTACACTCTATACCCTACACTCTACAGTCTATACCCTACACTCTATACCCTACAATCTATACCATACACTCTATACCCTACACTCTATACCTCACACTCTACACTCTATCCCCTGCACTCTATACCATACACTCTACACTCTATACCCTACACTCTATACCCTACACTCTACACTCTATACCCTACACTCTACACTCTATACCCTACATTCTATACCCTACAATCTATACCATACACTCTATACCATACACTCTATACCCTACACTCTGCACTCTATACCCTACACTCTATACCCTACAATCCATACCATACACTCCATACCATACACTCTATACCCTACACTCTATACCTCACACTCTACACTCTATCCCCTGCACTCTATACCACACACTCTACACTCTATACCCTACACTCTATACCCTACACTTTACACTATATACCCTACACTCTATACCCTACACTCTACACTCTATACCCTACACTCTACACTCTATACCCTACACTCTATACCCTACAATCTATACCATACACTCTATACCCTACACTCTATACCTCACACTCTACACTCTATCCCCTGCACTCTATACCATACACTCTACACTCTATACCCTACACTCTATACCCTACACTCTACACTCTATACCCTACACTCTACACTCTATACCCTACATTCTATACCCTACAATCTATACCATACACTCTATACCATACACTCTATACCCTACACTCTGCACTCTATACCCTACACTCTATACCCTACAATCTATACCATACACTCCATACCATACACTCTATACCCTACACTCTATACCTCACACTCTACACTCTATCCCCTGCACTCTATACCACACACTCTACACTCTATACCCTACACTCTATACCCTACACTTTACACTATATACCCTACACTCTATACCCTACACTCTACACTCTATACCCTACACTCTACACTCTATACCCTACACTCTATACCCTACAATCTATACCATACACTCTATACCCTACACTCTATACCTCACACTCTACACTCTATCCCCTGCACTCTATACCATACACTCTACACTCTATACCCTACACTCTATACCCTACACTCTACACTCTATACCCTACACTCTACACTCTATACCCTACATTCTATACCCTACAATCTATACCATACACTCTATACCATACACTCTATACCCTACACTCTGCACTCTATACCCTACACTCTATACCCTACAATCTATACCATACACTCCATACCATACACTCTATACCCTACACTCTATACCTCACACTCTACACTCTATCCCCTGCACTCTATACCACACACTCTACACTCTATACCCTACACTCTATACCCTACACTTTACACTATATACCCTACACTCTATACCCTACACTCTACACTCTATACCCTACACTCTACACTCTATACCCTACACTCTATACCCTACAATCTATACCATACACTCTATACCATACACTCTATACGCTACACTCTATACCCTACACTCTATACCCTACACTCTATACCCTACACTCTACACTCTATACTCTACACTCTATACCCTACACTCTATACCCTACAATCTATACCATACACGCTATACCATACACTCTATAACCTACACTCTATACCCTACACTCTACACCCTACTCTCTACACTTTATACCCTACACTCTACACTCTATACCCTACACTCTATACCCTACACTCTATACTCTATACCCTACACTCTACACTCTATACCCAACTCTCTAAACACTACACTCTATACCCTACCCTCTACACTCTATACCCTACACTCTATACCCTACACTCTACACTCTATACCCTACACTCTACACTCTATACCCTACTCTCTAAACCCTACACTCTATACCCTACACTCTACACTCTATACCCTACACTCTATACCCTACACTCTACACTCTATCCCCTGCACTCTATACCATACACTCTACACTCTATACTCTACACTCTATACCCTACACTCTACACTCTATACCCTACACTCTATACCCTACACTCTACACTCTATACCCTACACTCTACACTCTATACCCTACACTCTATACCCTACAATCTATACCATACACTCTATACCATACACTCTATACCCTACACTCTACACTCTATACCCTACACTCTACACTCTATACCCTACACTCTATACCCTACAATCTATACCATACACTCTATACCATACACTCTATACCCTACACTCTATACCTCACACTCTACACTCTATCCCCTGCACTCTATACCACACACTCTACACTCTATACCCTACACTCTATATCCTACACTCTACACTCTATACCCTACACTCTATACCCTACACTCTACACTCTATACCCTACACTCTACACTCTATACCCTACACTCTATACCATACACTCTACACCCTACACTCTATACCCTACACTCTACACTCTATACCCTACACTCTACACTCTATACCCTACACTCTATACCCTACAATCTATACCATACACTCTATACCATACACTCTATACCCTACACTCTGCACTCTATACCCTACACTCTATACCGTACAATCTATACCATACTCTCCATACCATACACTCTATACCCTACACTCTATACCTCACACTCTACACTCTATCCCCTGCACTCTATACCACACACTCTACACTCTATACCCTACACTCTATACCCTACACTTTACACTATATACCCTACACTCTATACCCTACACTCTACACTCTATACCCTACACTCTACACTCTATACCCTACACTCTATACCCTACAATCTATACCATACACTCTATACCATACACTCTATACGCTACACTCTATACCCTACACTCTATACCCTACACTCTATACCCTACACTCTACACTCTATACTCTACACTCTATACCCTACACTCTATACTCTACACTCTATACCCTACACTCTATACCCTACAATCTATACCATACACGCTATACCATACACTCTATAACCTACACTCTATACCCTACACTCTACACCCTACTCTCTACACTTTATACCCTACACTCTACACTCTATACCCTACACTCTATACCCTACACTCTATACTCTATACCCTACACTCTACACTCTATACCCAACTCTCTAAACACTACACTCTATACCCTACCCTCTACACTCTATACCCTACACTCTATACCCTACACTCTACACTCTATACCCTACACTCTACACTCTATACCCTACTCTCTAAACCCTACACTCTATACCCTACACTCTACACTCTATACCCTACACTCTATACCCTACACTCTACACTCTATCCCCTGCACTCTATACCATACACTCTACACTCTATACTCTACAATCTATACCCTACACTCTACACTCTATACCCTACACTCTATACCCTACACTCTACACTCTATACCCTACACTCTACACTCTATACCCTACACTCTATACCCTACAATCTATACCATACACGCTATACCATACACTCTATAACCTACACTCTATACCCTACACTCTACACCCTACTCTCTACACTTTATACCCTACACTCTACACTCTATACCCTACACTCTATACCCTACACTCTATACTCTATACCCTACACTCTACACTCTATACCCAACTCTCTAAACACTACACTCTATACCCTACCCTCTACACTCTATACCCTACACTCTATACCCTACACTCTACACTCTATACCCTACACTCTACACTCTATACCCTACTCTCTAAACCCTACACTCTATACCCTACACTCTACACTCTATACCCTACACTCTATACCCTACACTCTACACTCTATCCCCTGCACTCTATACTATACACTCTACACTCTATACTCTACACTCTATACCCTACACTCTACACTCTATACCCTACACTCTATACCCTACACTCTACACTCTATACCCTACACTCTACACTCTATACCCTACACTCTATACCCTACAATCTATACCATACACTCTATACCATACACTCTATACCCTACACTCTACACTCTATACCCTACACTCTACACTCTATACCCTACACTCTATACCCTACAATCTATACCATACACTCTATACCATACACTCTATACCCTACACTCTATACCTCACACTCTACACTCTATCCCCTGCACTCTATACCACACACTCTACACTCTATACCCTACACTCTATATCCTACACTCTACACTCTATACCCTACACTCTATACCCTACACTCTACACTCTATACCCTACACTCTACACTCTATACCCTACACTCTATACCATACACTCTACACCCTACACTCTATACCCTACACTCTACACTCTATACCCTACACTCTACACTCTATACCCTACACTCTATACCCTACAATCTATACCATACACTCTATACCATACACTCTATACCCTACACTCTGCACTCTATACCCTACACTCTATACCGTACAATCTATACCATACTCTCCATACCATACACTCTATACCCTACACTCTATACCTCACACTCTACACTCTATCCCCTGCACTCTATACCACACACTCTACACTCTATACCCTACACTCTATACCCTACACTTTACACTATATACCTTACACTCTATACCCTACACTCTACACTCTATACCCTACACTCTACACTCTATACCCTACACTCTATACCCTACAATCTATACCATACACTCTATACCATACACTCTATACGCTACACTCTATACCCTACACTCTATACCCTACACTCTATACCCTACACTCTACACTCTATACTCTACACTCTATACCCTACACTCTATACTCTACACTCTATACCCTACACTCTATACCCTACAATCTATACCATACACGCTATACCATACACTCTATAACCTACACTCTATACCCTACACTCTACACCCTACTCTCTACACTTTATACCCTACACTCTACGCTCTATACCCTACACTCTATACCCTACACTCTATACTCTATACCCTACACTCTACACTCTATACCCAACTCTCTAAACACTACACTCTATACCCTACCCTCTACACTCTATACCCTACACTCTATACCCTACACTCTACACTCTATACCCTACACTCTACACTCTATACCCTACTCTCTAAACCCTACACTCTATACCCTACACTCTACACTCTATACCCTACACTCTATACCCTACACTCTACACTCTATCCCCTGCACTCTATACCATACACTCTACACTCTATACTCTACAATCTATACCCTACACTCTACACTCTATACCCTACACTCTATACCCTACACTCTACACTCTATACCCTACACTCTACACTCTATACCCTACATTCTATACCCTACAATCTATACCATACACTCTATACCATACACTCTATACCCTACACTCTACACTTTATACCCTACACTCTACACTCTATACCCTACACTCTATACCCTACAATCTATACCATACACTCTATACCATACACTCTATACCCTACACTCTATACCTCACACTCTACACTCTATCCCCTGCACTCTATACCACACACTCTACACTCTATACCCTACACTCTATATCCTACACTCTACACTCTATACCCTACACTCTATACCCTACACTCTACACTCTATACCCTACACTCTACACTCTATACCCTACACTCTATACCATACACTCTACACCCTACACTCTATACCCTACACTCTACACTCTATACCCTACACTCTACACTCTATACCCTACACTCTATACCCTACAATCTATACCATACACTCTATACCATACACTCTATACCCTACACTCTGCACTCTATACCCTACACTCTATACCGTACAATCTATACCATACTCTCCATACCATACACTCTATACCCTACACTCTATACCTCACACTCTACACTCTATCCCCTGCACTCTATACCACACACTCTACACTCTATACCCTACACTCTATACCCTACACTTTACACTATATACCCTACACTCTATACCCTACACTCTACACTCTATACCCTACACTCTACACTCTATACCCTACACTCTATACCCTACAATCTATACCATACACTCTATACCATACACTCTATACGCTACACTCTATACCCTACACTCTATACCCTACACTCTATACCCTACACTCTACACTCTATACTCTACACTCTATACCCTACACTCTATACCCTACAATCTATACCATACACGCTATACCATACACTCTATAACCTACACTCTATACCCTACACTCTACACCCTACTCTCTACACTTTATACCCTACACTCTACACTCTATACCCTACACTCTATACCCTACACTCTATACTCTATACCCTACACTCTACACTCTATACCCAACTCTCTAAACACTACACTCTATACCCTACCCTCTACACTCTATACCCTACACTCTATACCCTACACTCTACACTCTATACCCTACACTCTACACTCTATACCCTACTCTCTAAACCCTACACTCTATACCCTACACTCTACACTCTATACCCTACACTCTATACCCTACACTCTACACTCTATCCCCTGCACTCTATACCATACACTCTACACTCTATACTCTACACTCTATACCCTACACTCTACACTCTATACCCTACACTCTATACCCTACACTCTACACTCTATACCCTACACTCTACACTCTATACCCTACACTCTATACCCTACAATCTATACCATACACTCTATACCATACACTCTATACCCTACACTCTACACTCTATACCCTACACTCTACACTCTATACCCTACACTCTATACCCTACAATCTATACCATACACTCTATACCATACACTCTATACCCTACACTCTATACCTCACACTCTACACTCTAACCCCTGCACTCTATACCACACACTCTACACTCTATACCCTCCACTCTATATCCTACACTCTACACTCTATACCCTACACTCTATACCCTACACTCTACACTCTATTCCCTACACTCTACACTCTATACCCTACACTCTATACCATACACTCTACACCCTACACTCTATACCCTACACTCTACACTCTATACACTACACTCTGTACCCTACACTCTATACCCTACACTCTATACCATACACTCTGTACCCTACACTCTATACCTCACACTCTACACTATATCCCCTGCACTCTATACCATACACTCTACACTCTATACCCTACACTCTATATCCTACACTCTACACTCTATACCCTACACTCTATACCTTACACTCTACACTCTATACCCTACACTCTACACTCTATACCCTACACTCTATACCCTACAATCTATACCATACACTCTATACCATACACTCTATACCCTACACTCTATACCCTACACTCTACACTCTATACCCTACACTCTATACCCTACACTCTATACCCTACACTCTACAATCTATACCCTACACTCTACACTCTATACCCTACACTCTATACCCTACAATCTATACCATACACTCTATACCATACACTCTATATCCTACACTCTATATCTCACACTCTACACTCTATCCCCTGCACTCTATACCATACACTCTACACTCTATACCCTACACTCTATACCCTACACTCTACACTCTATACCCTACACTCTATACCCTACACTCTACACTCTATACCCTACACTCTACACTCTATACCCTACACTCTATACCCTACAATCTATACCATACACTCTATACCATACACTCTATACCCTACACTCTATACCCTACACTCTATAACCTACACTCTATACCATGCACTCTATACCCTACACTCTATATCATACACTCTATAGCCTACACTGTATTCCCTACACTCTATACCATACACTCTATACCCTACACTCTATACCCTACAATCTACACTCTATACCCTACAATCTATACACTACACTCTATACCCTACACTCTACACTCTATACCCTACACTCTACACTCTATACCCTACACTCTATACCCTACACTCTACACTCTATACCCTACACTCTATACCCTACACTCTATACTCTATACCCTACACTCTACACTCTATACCCAACTCTCTAAACCCTACACTCTATACCCTACACTCTACACTCTATACCCTACACTCTATACCCTACACTCTACACTCTATACCCTACACTCTACACTCTATACCCTACTCTCTAAACCCTACACTCTATACCCTACACTCTACACTCTATACCCTACACTCTATACCCTACACTCTACACTCTATACCCTACACTCTATACCCTACACTCTATACCCTACACTCTATACCCTACACTCTATACCCTACAATCTACACCCTACACTTTATAGCTTACACTCTATACCCTACACTCTATACCCTAAACTCTATACCATACACTCTATACCCTACACTCTATACCCTACACTCTATATCCTACACTCTACACCATACACTCTATACCCTACCCTCTATACCTTACACTCTATACCCTACACTCTACACAGTATACCCTACACTCTATACCCTACACTCTACACTCTATACCCTACACTCTATACCATACACTCTATACCCTACACTCTATACCCTACACTCTACATTCTATACCCTACACTCTATACCCTACACTCTATACCCTACACTCTACACTTTATACCCTACACTCTATACCCTACTCTCTACACTCTATATCATACACTCTATACCCTACACTCTATACCCTACAATCTACACTCTATACCCTACAATCTATACACTACACTCTATACCCTACACTCTACACTCTATACCCTACACTCTACACTCTATACCCTACACTCTATACCCTACACTCTACACTCTATACCCTACACTCTATACCCTACACTCTATACTCTATACCCTACACTCTACACTCTATACCCAACTCTCTAAACCCTACACTCTATACCCTACACTCTACACTCTATACCCTACACTCTATACCCTACACTCTACACTCTATACCCTACACTCTACACTCTATACCCTACTCTCTAAACCCTACACTCTATACCCTACACTCTACACTCTATACACTACACTCTATACCCTACACTCTACACTCTATACCCTACACTCTATACCCTACACTCTATACCCTACACTCTATACCCTACACTCTATACCCTACAATCTACACCCTACACTTTATAGCTTACACTCTATACCCTACACTCTATACCCTAAACTCTATACCATACACTCTATACCCTACACTCTATACCCTACACTCTATATCCTACACTCTACACCATACACTCTATACCCTACCCTCTATACCTTACACTCTATACCTTACACTCTACACAGTATACCCTACACTCTATACCCTACACTCTACACTCTATACCCTACACTCTATACCATACACTCTATACCCTACACTCTATACCCTACACTCTACATTCTATACCCTACACTCTATACTCTACACTCTATACCCTACACTCTACACTTTATACCCTACACTCTATACCCTACACTCTATACCCTACACTCTATACCCTACACTCTATACCCTACACTCTACAATCTATACACTACACTCTATACCCTACACTCTACACTCTATACCCTACACTCTACACTCTATACCCTACACTCTATACCCTACACTCTACACTCTATACCCTACACTCTATACCCTACACTCTATACTCTATACCCTACACTCTACACTCTATACCCAACTCTCTAAACCCTACACTCTATACCCTACACTCTACACTCTATACCCTACACTCTATACCCTACACTCTACACTCTATACCCTACACTCTACACTCTATACCCTACTCTCTAAACCCTACACTCTATACCCTACACTCTACACTCTATACCCTACACTCTATACCCTACTCTCTACACTCTATACCCTACACTCTATACCCTACACTCTATACCCTACACTCTATACCCTACAATCTACACCCTACACTTTATAGCTTACACTCTATACCCTACACTCTATACCCTAAACTCTATACCACACACTTTATACCCTACACTCTATACCCTACACTCTATATCCTACACTCTACACCATACACTCTATACCCTACCCTCTATACCTTACACTCTATACCTTACACTCTACACAGTATACCCTACACTCTATACCCTACACTCTACACTCTATACCCTACACTCTATACCATACACTCTATACCCTACACTCTATACCCTACACTCTACATTCTATACCCTACACTCTATACTCTACACTCTATACCCTACACTCTACACTTTATACCCTACACTCTATACCCTACACTCTATACCCTACACTCTATACCCTACACTCTATACCCTACACTCTACACTCTATACCCTACACTCTATACCCTACACTCTATACCCTACACTCTATACCCTACACTCTATACCCTACACGCTACACTTTATACCCTACACTCTATACCCTACACTCTATACCCTACACTCTATACCCTACACTCTACACTCTATACCCTACACTCTATACTCTACACTCTATACCCTACACTCTACACTTTATACCCTACACTCTATACCCTACACTCTATACCCTCCACTCTATACCCTACACTCTACACTCTACACCCTACACTCTACACTTTATACCCTACACTCTATACCCTACACTCTATACCCTTCACTCTATACCATACACGCTATACCCTGCACTCTATACCCTACACTCTATACCCTACACTCTATACCCTACACTCTACACCCTACACTCTATACCCTACACCCTATACCCTACACTCTATACCCTACACTCAACACCCTACACTCTATACCCTACACTCTATACCCTACACTCTATACCCTACACTCTATACCCTACACTCTATACCTTACACTCTATACCCTACACTCTTTACCCTACACTCTACACTCTATACCCTACACTCTATACCCTACACTCTATACTCTATACCCTACACTCTACACTCTATACCCAACTCTCTAAACCCTACACTCTATACCCTACACTCTACACTCTATACCCTACACTCTATACCCTACACTCTACACACTATACCCTACACTCTATACCCTACACTCTATACCCTACACTCTATACCCTACACTCTACACTCTATACCCTACTCTCTAAACCCTACACTCTATACCCTACACTCTATACCCTACACTCTACACTCTATACCCTACACTCTATACCCTACACTCTACACTCTATACCCTACACTCTATACCCTACACTCTATACCCTACACTCTACACCATACACTCTATACCCTACCCTCTATACCTTACACTCTATACCCTACACTCTACACAGTATACCCTACACTCTATACCCTACACTCTACACTCTATACCCTACACTCTATACCATACACTCTATACCCTACACTCTATACCCTACACTCTACACTCTATACCCTACACTCTATACCATACACTCAACACCCTACACTCTATACCCTACACTCTACACTCTATACACTACACTCTGTACCCTACACTCTATACCCTACACTCTATACCATACACTCTGTACCCTACACTCTATACCTCACACTCTACACTATATCCCCTGCACTCTATACCATACACTCTACACTCTATACCCTACACTCTATATCCTACACTCTACACTCTATACCCTACACTCTATACCCTACACTCTACACTCTATACCCTACACTCTATACCCTACACTCTATACCCTACAATCTATACCATACACTCTATACCATACACTCTATACCCTACACTCTATACCCTACACTCTACACTCTATACCCTACACTCTATACCCTACACTCTATACCCTACACTCTACACTCTATACCCTACACTCTACACTCTATACCCTACACTCTATACCCTACAATCTATACCATACACTCTATACCATACACTCTGTACCCTACACTCTATACCTCACACTCTACACTCTATCCCCTGCACTCTATACCATACACTCTACACTCTATACCCTACACTCTATACCCTACACTCTACACTCTATACCCTACACTCTATACCCTACACTCTATACCCTACAATCTATACCATACACTCTATACTATACACTCTATACCCTACACTCTATACCCTACACTCTATACCCTACACTCTATACCATGCAATCTATACCCTACACTCTATATCATACACTCTATAGCCTACACTCTATTCCCTACACTCTATACCATGCACTCTATACCCTACACTCTATACCCTACAATCTACACTCTATACCCTACAATCTATACACTACACTCTATACCCTACACTCTACACTCTATACCCTACACTCTACACTCTATACCCTACACTCTATACCCTACACTCTACACTCTATACCCTACACTCTATACCCTACACTCTATACTCTATACCCTACACTCTACACTCTATGCCCAACTCTCTAAACCCTACACTCTATACCCTACACTCTACACTCTATACCCTACACTCTATACCCTACACTCTATACCCTACACTCTACACTCTATACCCTACTCTCTAAACCCTACACTCTATACCCTACACTCTACACTCTATACCCTACACTCTATACCCTACACTCTACACTCTATACCCTACACTCTATACCCTACAATCTACACCCTACACTTTATAGCTTACACTCTATACCCTACACTCTATACCCTAAACTCTATACCATACACTCTATACCCTACACTCTATACCCTACACTCTATACCCTAAACTCTATACCATACACTCAATACCATACACTCTATACCCTACACTCTATACCCTACACTCTACACTCTATACCCTACACTCTATACCCTACACTCTATACCCTACACTCTACACCCTATACCCTACACTCTACACTCTATACCCTACACTCTACACTCTATAACATACATTCTACACCCTACAATCTATACCATACACTCTATACCCTACACTCTACACTCTACACCATACACTCTATACCCTACACTCTACACTTTATACCCTACACTCTATACCCTACACTCTATAACCTACACTCTATACCCTACACTCTATACCCTACACTCTATACCCTACACTCTAATCTCTATACCATACACTCTACACTCAATATCCTACACTCTATGCCCTACAATCTATACCATACACTCTATACCATACACTCTATACCCTACACTCTATACCTCACACTCTACACTCTATAACATACATTCTACACACTACAATCTATACCATACACTCTATACCCTACACTCTACACTCTACACCATACACTCTATACCTTACACTCTACACTTTATACCCTACACTCTATACCCTACACTCTATAACCTACACTCTATACCCTACACTCTATACCCTACACTCTATACCCTACACTCTATACCCTACAGTCTATACCCTACACTCTACACTCTATACCCTACACTCTATACCCTACACTCTATACCCTACACTCTATACCCTACACTCTACACTCTATACCCTACACTCTATACCCTACACTCTATACCCTACACTCTACACTTTATACCCTACACTCTATACCCTACACTCTACACTCTATACCCTACACTCTACACTCAATACCCTACACTCTATACCCTACACTCTATACCCTACACTGTATACCCTACACTCTAAACTCTATACCCTACACTCTATACCCTACACTCTACACTCTATACCCTACACTCTATACCCTACACTCTATACCCTACAATCTATATCATACACTCTATACCATACACACTATACCATACACTCTACATTCTATACCCTACACTCTATACCCTACACTCTACACTCTATACCCTACACTCTAAACCTTACACTCTACACTCTATACCCTACACTCTACACTCTATACCCTACACTCTATACCCTACACTCTACACCCTACACTCTATACCCTATACTCTATACCCTACACTCTATACCCTACACTCTATACCCTACACTCTACACTCTATACCCTACACTCTATACCCTACACTCTACACCCTACACTCTACACTCTATACCCTACACTCTATACCCTATAATCTATACCATACACTCTATACCATACACTCTACACCCTACACTCTATACCCTACACTCTATACCCTACACTCTATACCATACACTCTATACCCTACACTCTATACCTCACACTCTACACTCTATCCCCTGCACTCTATACCATACACTCTACACTCTATACCCTACACTCTACACTCTATACCCTACACTCTATACCCTACAATCTATACCATACACTCTATACCCTACACTCTATACCTCACACTCTACACTCTATCCCCTGCACTCTATACCATACACTCTACACTCTATACCCTACACTCTACACTCTATACCCTACACTCTATACCCTACAATCTATACCATACACTCTATACCATACACTCTACACCCTACACTCTATACCCTACACTCTATACCCTACACTCTATACCATACACTCTATACCCTACACTCTATACCTCACACTCTACACTCTATCCCCTGCACTCTATACCATACACTCTACACTCTATACCCTACACTCTACACTCTATACCCTACACTCTATACCCTACAATCTATACCATACACTCTATACCATACACTCTATACCCTACCCTCTATACCCTACACTCTACACTCTATACCCTACACTCTATACCCTACACTCTATGCCCTACACTCTAAACTCTATACCCTACAATCTACACTCTATACCCTACACTCTATTCCCTATAATCTATACCATACACTCTATACCATACACTCTATACCCTACACTCTATACCTCACACTCTACACTCTATCCCCTGCACTCTATACCATACACTCTACACTCTATACCCTACATTCTATACCCTACACTCTACACTTTATACCCTACACTCTACACTCTATACCCTACACTCTATACCCTACAATCTATACCATACACTCCTTACCATACACTCTATACCCTACACTCTATACCTCACACTCTACACTCTATTCCCTACACTCTACACTCTATACCCTACACTCTATACCCTACAATCTATACCATACACTCCATACCATACACTCTATACCCTACCCTCTATACCCTACACTCTACACTCTATACCCTACACTCTATAAACTACACTCTAAACCCTACACTCTACACTCTATACCCTACACTCTACAGTCTATACCCTACACTCTATACCCTACAATCTATACCATACACTCTATACCATACACTCTATACCCTACACTCTATACCTCACACTCTACACTCTATCCCCTGCACTCTATACCATACACTCTACACTCTATACCCTACACTCAATACCCTACACTCTACACTCTATACCCTACACTCTACACTCTATACCCTACACTCTATACCCTACAATCTATACCATACACTCTATACCATACACTCAATACCCTACACTCTGCACTCTATACCCTACACTCTATACCCTACAATCTATACCATACACTCCATACCATACACTCTATTCCCTACACTCTATACCTCACACTCTACACTCTATCCCCTGCACTCTATACCACACTCTCTACACTCTATACCCTACACTCTATACCCTACACTCTACACTCTATACCCTACACTCTATACCCTACACTCTACACTCTATACCCTACACTCTACACTCTATACCCTACACTCTATACCCTACAATCTATACCATACACTCTATACCATACACTCTACACCCTACACTCTATACCCTACACTCTACACTCTATACCCTACACTCTATAAACTACACTCTAAACCCTACACTCTACACTCTATACCCCACACTCTACAGTCTATACCCTACACTCTATACCCTACAATCTATACCATACAGTCTATACCATACACTCTATACCCTACACTCTATACCTCACACTCTACACTCTATCCCCTGCACTCTATACCATACACTCTACACTCTATACCCTACACTCTATACCCTACACTCTACACTCTATACCCTACACTCTACACTCTATACCCTACACTCTATACCCTACAATCTATACCATACACTCTATACCATACACTCTATACCCTACACTCTGCACTCTATACCCTACACTCTATACCCTACAATCTATACCATACACTCCATACCATACACTCTATACCCTACACTCTATACCTCACACTCTACACTCTATCCCCTGCACTCTATACCACACTCTCTACACTCTATACCCTACACTCTATACCCTACACTCTACACTCTATACCCTACACTCTATACCCTACACTCTACACTCTATACCCTACACTCTATACCCTACAATATATACCATACACTCTATACCATACACTCTACACCCTACACTCTATACCCTACACTCTACACTCTATACCCTACACTCTATACCCTACACTCTATACCCTACACTCTATACCTCACACTATACACTATATCCCCTGCATTCTATACCATACACTCTACACTCTATTCCCTACACTCTATACCCTACAGTCTACACTCTATACCCTACACTCTATACCCTACACTCTACACTCTATACCCTACACTCTACACTCTATACCCTACACTCTATACCCTACAATCTATACTATACACTCTATACCCTACACTCTATACCCTACACTCTACACTCTATACCCTACACTCTATACCCTACACTCTATACCCTACACTCTACACTCTATACTCTACACTCTATACCCTACACTCTATACCCTACAATCTATACCATACACTCTATACCATACACTCTATACCCTACACTCTATACCTCACACTCTACACTCTATCCCCTGCACTTTATACCATACACTCTACACTCTATACCCTACACTCTATACCCTACACTCTACACTATACCCTACACTCTATACCCTACACTCTACACTCTATACCCTACACTCTATACCCTACAATCTATACCATACACTCTATACATAGTAACATAGTAACATAGTTAGTAAGGCCGAAAAAAGACATTTGTCCATCCAGTTCAGCCTATATTCCATCATAATAAATACCCAGATCTACGTCCTTCTACAGAACCTAATAATTGTATGATACAATATTGTTCTGCTCCAGGAAGACATCCAGGCCTCTCTTGAACCCCTCGACTGAGTTCGCCATCACCACCTCCTCAGGCAAGCAATTCCAGATTCTCACTGCCCTAACAGTAAAGAATCCTCTTCTATGTTGGTGGAAAAACCTTCTCTCCTCCAGACGCAAAGAATGCCCCCTTGTGCCCGTCACCTTCCTTGGTATAAACAGATCCTCAGCGAGATATTTGTATTGTCCCCTTATATACTTATACATGGTTATTAGATCGCCCCTCAGTCGTCTTTTTTCTAGACTAAATAATCCTAATTTCGCTAATCTATCTGGGTATTGTAGTTCTCCCATCCCCTTTATTAATTTTGTTGCCCTCCTTTGTACTCTCTCTAGTTCCATTATATCCTTCCTGAGCACCGGTGCCCAAAACTGGACACAGTACTCCATGTGCGGTCTAACTAGGGATTTGTACAGAGGCAGTATAATGCTCTCATCATGTGTATCCAGACCTCTTTTAATGCACCCCATGATCCTGTTTGCCTTGGCAGCTGCTGCCTGGCACTGGCTGCTCCAGGTAAGTTTATCATTAACTAGGATCCCCAAGTCCTTCTCCCTGTCAGATTTACCCAGTGGTTTCCCGTTCAGTGTGTAATGGTGATATTGATTCCCTCTTCCCATGTGTATAACCTTACATTTATCATTGATAAACCTCATCTGCCACCTTTCAGCCCAAGTTTCCAACTTATCCAGATCCATCTGTAGCAGAATACTATCTTCTCTTGTATTAACTGCTTTACATAGTTTTGTATCATCTGCAAATATCGATATTTTACTGTGTAAACCTTCTACCAGATCATTAATGAATATGTTGAAGAGAACAGGTCCCAATACTGACCCCTGCGGTACCCCACTGGTCACAGCGACCCAGTTAGAGACTATACCATTTATAACCACCCTCTGCTTTCTATCACTAAGCCAGTTACTAACCCATTTACACACATTTTCCCCCAGACCAAGCATTCTCATTTTGTGTACCAACCTCTTGTGCGGCACGGTATCAAACGCTTTGGAAAAATCGAGATATACCACGTCCAATGACTCACCGTGGTCCATACCATACACTCTATACCCTACACTCTACACTCTATACCCTACACTCTACACTCTATACCCTACACTCTATACCCTACACTCTACACTCTATACCCTACACTCTACACTCTATACCCTACACTCTATACCCTACAATCTATACCATACACTCTATACCATACACTCTATAACCTACACTCTATACCTCACACTCTACACTCTATCCCCTGCACTCTATACCATACACTCTACACTCTATACCCTACACTCTATACCCTACAATCTATACCATACACTCTATACCATACACTCTATACCCTACACTCTATACCTCACACTCTACACTCTATAACATACATTCTACACCCTACAATCTATACCATACACTCTATACCCTACACTCTACACTCTACACCATACAATCTATACCCTACACTCTACACTTTATACCCTACACTCTATACCCTACACTCTATAACCTACACTCTATACCCTACACTCTATACCCTACACTCTATACCCTACACTCTAATCTCTATACCATACAATCTACACTCTATATCCTACACTCTATGCCCTACAATCTATACCATACACTCTATACCATACACTCTATACCCTACACTCTATACCTCACACTCTACACTCTATAACATACATTCTACACCCTACAATCTATACCATACACTCTATACCCTACACTCTACACTCTACACCATACACTCTATACCCTACACTCTACACTTTATACCCTACACTCTATACCCTACACTCTATAACCTACACTCTATACCCTACACTCTATACCCTACACTCTATACCCTACACTCTATACCCTACAGTCTATACCCTACACTCTACACTCTATACCCTACACTCTATACCCTACACTCTATACCCTACACTCTATACCCTACACTCTACACTCTATACCCTACACTCTATACCCTACACTCTATACCCTACACTCTACACTTTATACCCTACACTCTACACTCTATACCCTACACTCTACACTCAATACCCTACACTCTATACCCTACACTCTATACCCTACACTGTATACCCTACACTCTAAACTCTATACCCTACACTCTATACCCTACACTCTACACTATATACCCTACACTCTATACCCTACACTCTATACCCTACAATCTATATCATACACTCTATACCATACACACTATACCATACACTCTACACTCTATACCCTACACTCTATACCCTACACTCTACACTCTATACCCTACACTCTATACCTTACACTCTACACTCTATACCCTACACTCTACACTCTATACCCTACACTCTATACCCTACACTCTACACCCTACACTCTATACCCTACACTCTATACCCTACACTCTATACCCTACACTCTATACCCTACACTCTACACTCTATACCCTACACTCTATACCCTACACTCTACACCCTACACTCTACACTCTATACCCTACACTCTATGCCCTACAATCTATACCATACACTCTATACCATACACTCTACACCCTACACTCTATACCCTACACTCTATACCCTACACTCTATACCATACACTCTATACCCTACACTCTATACCTCACACTCTACACTCTATCCCCTGCACTCTATACCATACACTCTACACTCTATACCCTACACTCTACACTCTATACCCTACACTCTATACCCTACAATCTATACCATACACTCTATACCCTACACTCTATACCTCACACTCTACACTCTATCCCCTGCACTCTATACCATACACTCTATACCCTACACTCTTTACCTCACACTCTACACTCTATCCCCTGCACTCTATACCATACACTCTACACTCTATACCCTACACTCTACACTCTATACCCTACACTCTATACCCTACAATCTATACCATACACTCTATACCATACACTCTATACCCTACCCTCTATACCCTACACTCTACACTCTATACCCTACACTCTATACCCTACACTCTATGCCCTACACTCTAAACTCTATACCCTACAATCTACACTCTATACCCTACACTCTATTCCCTATAATCTATACCATACACTCTATACCATACACTCTATACCCTACACTCTATACCTCACACTCTACACTCTATCCCCTGCACTCTATACCATACACTCTACACTCTATACCCTACATTCTATACCCTACACTCTACACTTTATACCCTACACTCTACACTCTATACCCTACACTCTATACCCTACAATCTATACCATACACTCCTTACCATACACTCTATACCCTACACTCTATACCTCACACTCTACACTCTATTCCCTACACTCTACACTCTATACCCTACACTCTATACCCTACAATCTATACCATACACTCCATACCATACACTCTATACCCTACCCTCTATACCCTACACTCTACACTCTATACCCTACACTCTATAAACTACACTCTAAACCCTACACTCTACACTCTATACCCTACACTCTACAGTCTATACCATACACTCTATACCCTACAATCTATACCATACACTCTATACCATACACTCTATACCCTACACTCTATACCTCACACTCTACACTCTATCCCCTGCACTCTATACCATACACTCTACACTCTATACCCTACACTCAATACCCTACACTCTACACTCTATACCCTACACTCTACACTCTATACCCTACACTCTATACCCTACAATCTATACCATACACTCTATACCATACACTCTATACCCTACACTCTGCACTCTATACCCTACACTCTATACCCTACAATCTATACCATACACTCCATACCATACACTCTATACCCTACACTCTATACCTCACACTCTACACTCTATCCACTGCACTCTATACCACACTCTCTACACTCTATACCCTACACTCTATACCCTACACTCTACACTCTATACCCTACACTCTATACCCTACGCTCTACACTCTATACCCTACACTCTACACTCTATACCCTACACTCTATACCCTACAATCTATACCATACACTTTATACCATACACTCTACACCCTACACTCTATACCCTACACTCTACACTCTATACCCTACACTCTATAAACTACACTCTAAACCCTACACTCTACACTCTATACCCCACACTCTACAGTCTATACCCTACACTCTATACCCTACAATCTATACCATACACTCTATACCATACACTCTATACCCTACACTCTATACCTCACACTCTACACTCTATCCCCTGCACTCTATACCATACACTCTACACTCTATACCCTACACTCTATACCCTACACTCTACACTCTATACCCTACACTCTACACTCTATACCCTACACTCTATACCCTACAATCTATACCATACACTCTATACCATACACTCTATACCCTACACTCTGCACTCTATACCCTACACTCTATACCCTACAATCTATACCATACACTCCATACCATACACTCTATACCCTACACTCTATACCTCACACTCTACACTCTATCCCCTGCACTCTATACCACACTCTCTACACTCTATACCCTACACTCTATACCCTACACTCTACACTCTATACCCTACACTCTATACCCTACACTCTACACTCTATACCCTACACTCTACACTCTATACCCTACACTCTATACCCTACAATCTATACCATACACTCTATACCATACACTCTACACCCTACACTCTATACCCTACACTCTACACTCTATACCCTACACTCTATACCCTACACTCTATACCCTACACTCTATACCCTACACTCTATACCTCACACTATACACTATATCCCCTGCATTCTATACCATACACTCTACACTCTATTCCCTACACTCTATACCCTACAGTCTACACTCTATACCCTACACTCTATACCCTACACTCTACACTCTATACCCTACACTCTACACTCTATACCCTACACTCTATACCCTACAATCTATACCATACACTCTATACCCTACACTCTATACCCTACACTCTACACTCTATACCCTACACTCTATACCCTACACTCTATACCCTACAATCTATACCATACACTCTATACCATACACTCTATACCCTACACTCTATACCTCACACTCTACACTCTATCCCCTGCACTTTATACCATACACTCTACACTCTATACCCTACACTCTATACCCTACACTCTACACTATACCCTACACTCTATACCCTACACTCTACACTCTATACCCTACACTCTATACCCTACAATCTATACCATACACTCTATACCATACACTCTATACCCTACACTCTATACCCTACACTCTATACCATACACTCTATACCCTACACTCTATATCATACACTCTATAGCCTACACTCTATTCCCTACACTCTATACCATACACTCTATACCCTACACTCTATACCCTACACTATACACTCTATACCCTACACTCTACACTCTATACCATACACTCTTTACCCTACACTCTATACCCTACACTCTATACCCTACACTCTACACTCTTTACCCTACACACTGTACCAAACACTCTATACCCTACACTCTATACCGTACACTCTATACCCTACACTCTACACTCTATACCCTACACTCTATAACATACACTTTATACCCTACACTCTATACCTTACACTCTATACCCTACACTCTACACCCTACAATCTACAATCTATACCCTACACTCTATAACCTACACTCTATACCCTACACTCTACACCCTACTCTCTACACTTTATACCCTACACTCTACACTCTATACCCTACACTCTATACCCTACACTCTATACTCTACACTCTATACCCAACTCTCTAAACACTACACTCTATACCCTACACTCTACACTCTATACCCTACACTCTATACCCTACACTCTACACTCTATACCCTACACTCTACACTCTATACCCTACTCTCTAAACCCTACACTCTATACCCTACACTCTACACTCTATACCCTACACTCTATACCCTACACTCTACACTCTATCCCCTGCACTCTATACCATACACTCTACACTCTATACTCTACACTCTATACCCTACACTCTACACTCTATTCCCTACACTCTATACCCTACACTCTACACTCTATACCCTACACTCTACACTCTATACCCTACACTCTATACCCTACAATCTATACCATACACTCTATACCATACACTCTATACCCTACACTCTACACTCTATACCCTACACTCTACACTCTATACCCTACACTCTATACCCTACACTCTACACTCTATACCCTACACTCTATACCCTACAATCTATACCATACACTCTATACCATACACTCTATACCCTACACTCTATACCTCACACTCTACACTCTATCCCCTGCACTCTATACCATACACTCTACACTCTATACCCTGCACTCTATACCCTACACTCTATACCCTACAATCTATACCATACACTCTATACCATACACTCTACACCCTACACTCTATACCCTACACTCTACACTCTATACCCTACACTCTATACCCTACACTCTATACCCTACACTCTATACCCTACACTCTATACCTCACACTATACACTATATCCCCTGCATTCTATACCATACACTCTACACTCTATTCCCTACACTCTATACCCTACAGTCTACACTCTATACCCTACACTCTATACCCTACACTCTACACTCTATACCCTACACTCTACACTCTATACCCTACACTCTATACCCTACAATCTATACCATACACTCTATACCCTACACTCTATACCCTACACTCTACACTCTATACCCTACACTCTATACCCTACACTCTATACCCTACAATCTATACCATACACTCTATACCATACACTCTATACCCTACACTCTATACCTCACACTCTACACTCTATCCCCTGCACTTTATACCATACACTCTACACTCTATACCCTACACTCTATACCCTACACTCTACACTATACCCTACACTCTATACCCTACACTCTACACTCTATACCCTACACTCTATACCCTACAATCTATACCATACACTCTATACCATACACTCTATACCCTACACTCTATACCCTACACTCTATACCATACACTCTATACCCTACACTCTATATCATACACTCTATAGCCTACACTCTATTCCCTACACTCTATACCATACACTCTATACCCTACACTCTATACCCTACACTATACACTCTATACCCTACACTCTACACTCTATACCATACACTCTTTACCCTACACTCTATACCCTACACTCTATACCCTACACTCTACACTCTTTACCCTACACACTGTACCAAACACTCTATACCCTACACTCTATACCGTACACTCTATACCCTACACTCTACACTCTATACCCTACACTCTATAACATACACTTTATACCCTACACTCTATACCTTACACTCTATACCCTACACTCTACACCCTACAATCTACAATCTATACCCTACACTCTATAACCTACACTCTATACCCTACACTCTACACCCTACTCTCTACACTTTATACCCTACACTCTACACTCTATACCCTACACTCTATACCCTACACTCTATACTCTACACTCTATACCCAACTCTCTAAACACTACACTCTATACCCTACACTCTACACTCTATACCCTACACTCTATACCCTACACTCTACACTCTATACCCTACACTCTACACTCTATACCCTACTCTCTAAACCCTACACTCTATACCCTACACTCTACACTCTATACCCTACACTCTATACCCTACACTCTACACTCTATCCCCTGCACTCTATACCATACACTCTACACTCTATACTCTACACTCTATACCCTACACTCTACACTCTATTCCCTACACTCTATACCCTACACTCTACACTCTATACCCTACACTCTACACTCTATACCCTACACTCTATACCCTACAATCTATACCATACACTCTATACCATACACTCTATACCCTACACTCTACACTCTATACCCTACACTCTACACTCTATACCCTACACTCTATACCCTACACTCTACACTCTATACCCTACACTCTGTACCCTACAATCTATACCATACACTCTATACCATACACTCTATACCCTACACTCTATACCTCACACTCTACACTCTATCCCCTGCACTCTATACCATACACTCTACACTCTATACCCTGCACTCTATACCCTACACTCTACACTCTATACCCTACACTCTACACTCTATACCCTACACTCTATACCCTACAATCTATACCATACACTCTATACCATACACTCTATACCCTACACTCTGCACTCTATACCCTACACTCTATACCCTACAATCTATACCATACACTCCATACCATACACTCTATACCCTACACTCTATACCTCACACTCTACACTCTATCCCCTGCACTCTATACCACACTCTCTACACTCTATACCCTACACTCTATACCCTACACTCTACACTCTATACCCTACACTCTATACCCTACACTCTACACTCTATACCCTACACTCTACACTCTATACCCTACACTCTATACCCTACAATCTATACCATACACTCTATACCATACACTCTACACCCTACACTCTATACCCTACACTCTACACTCTATACCCTACACTCTATACCCTACACTCTATACCCTACACTCTATACCCTACACTCTATACCTCACACTATACACTATATCCCCTGCATTCTATACCATACACTCTACACTCTATTCCCTACACTCTATACCCTACACTCTACACTCTATACCCTACACTCTATACCCTACACTCTACACTCTATACCCTACACTCTACACTCTATACCCTACACTCTATACCCTACAATCTATACCATACACTCTATACCCTACACTCTATACCCTACACTCTACACTCTATACCCTAAACTCTATACCCTACACTCTATACCCTACACTCTACACTCTATACTCTACACTCTATACCCTACACTCTATACCCTACAATCTATACCATACACTCTATACCATACATTCTATACCCTACACTCTATACCTCACACTCTACACTCTATCCCCTGCACTTTATACCATACACTCTACACACTATACCCTACACTCTATACCCTACACTCTACACTCTATACCCTACACTCTATACCCTACACTCTACACTCTATACCCTACACTCTATACCCTACAATCTATACCATACACTCTATACCATACACTCTATACCCTACACTCTATACCCTACACTCTATACCATACACTCTATACCCTACACTCTATATCATACACTCTATAGCCTACACTCTATTCCCTACACTCTATACCATACACTCTATACCCTACACTCTATACCCTACACTATACACTCTATACCCTACACTCTATACCCTACCCTCTATACCCTACACTCTACACTCTATACCCTACACTCTATACCCTACACTCTATGCCCTACACTCTAAACTCTATACCCTACAATCTACACTCTATACCCTACACTCTATTCCCTATAATCTATACCATACACTCTATACCATACACTCTATACCCTACACTCTATACCTCACACTCTACACTCTATCCCCTGCACTCTATACCATACACTCTACACTCTATACCCTACATTCTATACCCTACACTCTACACTTTATACCCTACACTCTACACTCTATACCCTACACTCTATACCCTACAATCTATACCATACACTCCTTACCATACACTCTATACCCTACACTCTATACCTCACACTCTACACTCTATTCCCTACACTCTACACTCTATACCCTACACTCTATACCCTACAATCTATACCATACACTCCATACCATACACTCTATACCCTACCCTCTATACCCTACACTCTACACTCTATACCCTACACTCTATAAACTACACTCTAAACCCTACACTCTACACTCTATACCCTACACTCTACAGTCTATACCCTACACTCTATACCCTACAATCTATACCATACACTCTATACCATACACTCTATACCCTACACTCTATACCTCACACTCTACACTCTATCCCCCCACTCTATACCATACACTCTACACTCTATACCCTACACTCAATACCCTACACTCTACACTCTATACCCTACACTCTACACTCTATACCCTACACTCTATACCCTACAATCTATACCATACACTCTATACCATACACTCTATACCCTACACTCTGCACTCTATACCCTACACTCTATACCCTACAATCTATACCATACACTCCATACCATACACTCTATACCCTACACTCTATACCTCACACTCTACACTCTATCCCCTGCACTCTATACCACACTCTCTACACTCTATACCCTACACTCTATACCCTACACTCTACACTCTATACCCTACACTCTATACCCTACACTCTACACTCTATACCCTACACTCTACACTCTATACCCTACACTCTATACCCTACAATCTATACCATACACTCTATACCATACACTCTACACCCTACACTCTATACCCTACACTCTACACTCTATACCCTACACTCTATAAACTACACTCTAAACCCTACACTCTACACTCTATACCCCACACTCAATACCCTACACTCTACACTCTATACCCTACACTCTACACTCTATACCCTACACTCTATACCCTACAATCTATACCATACACTCTATACCATACACTCTATACCCTACACTCTGCACTCTATACCCTACACTCTATACCCTACAATCTATACCATACACTCCATACCATACACTCTATACCCTACACTCTATACCTCACACTCTACACTCTATCCCCTGCACTCTATACCACACTCTCTACACTCTATACCCTACACTCTATACCCTACACTCTACACTCTATACCCTACACTCTATACCCTACACTCTACACTCTATACCCTACACTCTACACTCTATACCCTACACTCTATACCCTACAATCTATACCATACACTCTATACCATACACTCTACACCCTACACTCTATACCCTACACTCTACACTCTATACCCTACACTCTATAAACTACACTCTAAACCCTACACTCTACACTCTATACCCCACACTCTACAGTCTATACCCTACACTCTATACCCTACAATCTATACCATACACTCTATACCATACACTCTATACCCTACACTCTATACCTCACACTCTACACTCTATCCCCTGCACTCTATACCATACACTCTACACTCTATACCCTACACTCTATACCCTACACTCTACACTCTATACCCTACACTCTACACTCTATACCCTACACTCTATACCCTACAATCTATACCATACACTCTATACCATACACTCTATACCCTACACTCTGCACTCTATACCCTACACTCTATACCCTACAATCTATACCATACACTCCATACCATACACTCTATACCCTACACTCTATACCTCACACTCTACACTCTATCCCCTGCACTCTATACCACACTCTCTACACTCTATACCCTACACTCTATACCCTACACTCTACACTCTATACCCTACACTCTATACCCTACACTCTACACTCTATACCCTACACTCTACACTCTATACCCTACACTCTATACCCTACAATCTATACCATACACTCTATACCATACACTCTACACCCTACACTCTATACCCTACACTCTACACTCTATACCCTACACTCTATACCCTACACTCTATACCCTACACTCTATACCCTACACTCTATACCTCACACTATACACTATATCCCCTGCATTCTATACCATACACTCTACACTCTATTCCCTACACTCTATACCCTACACTCTACACTCTATACCCTACACTCTATACCCTACACTCTACACTCTATACCCTACACTCTACACTCTATACCCTACACTCTATACCCTACAATCTATACCATACACTCTATACCCTACACTCTATACCCTACACTCTACACTCTATACCCTACACTCTATACCCTACACTCTATACCCTACACTCTACACTCTATACTCTACACTCTATACCCTACACTCTATACCCTACAATCTATACCATACACTCTATACCATACACTCTATACCCTACACTCTATACCTCACACTCTACACTCTATCCCCTGCACTTTATACCATACACTCTACACTCTATACCCTACACTCTATACCCTACACTCTACACTATACCCTACACTCTATACCCTACACTCTACACTCTATACCCTACACTCTATACCCTACAATCTATACCATACACTCTATACCATACACTCTATACCCTACACTCTATACCCTACACTCTATACCATACACTCTATACCCTACACTCTATATCATACACTCTATAGCCTACACTCTATTCCCTACACTCTATACCATACACTCTATACCCTACACTCTATACCCTACACTATACACTCTATACCCTACACTCTACACTCTATACCATACACTCTTTACCCTACACTCTATACCCTACACTCTATACCCTACACTCTACACTCTTTACCCTACACACTGTACCAAACACTCTATACCCTACACTCTATACCGTACACTCTATACCCTACACTCTACACTCTATACCCTACACTCTATAACATACACTTTATACCCTACACTCTATACCTTACACTCTATACCCTACACTCTACACCCTACAATCTACAATCTATACCCTACACTCTATAACCTACACTCTATACCCTACACTCTACACCCTACTCTCTACACTTTATACCCTACACTCTACACTCTATACCCTACACTCTATACCCTACACTCTATACTCTACACTCTATACCCAACTCTCTAAACACTACACTCTATACCCTACACTCTACACTCTATACCCTACACTCTATACCCTACACTCTATACCCTACACTCTATACCCTACACTCTATACCCTACACTCTATACCTCACACTATACACTATATCCCCTGCATTCTATACCATACACTCTACACTCTATTCCCTACACTCTATACCCTACACTCTACACTCTATACCCTACACTCTATACCCTACACTCTACACTCTATACCCTACACTCTATACCCTACAATCTATACCATACACTCTATACCCTACACTCTATACCCTACACTCTACACTCTATACCCTACACTCTATACCCTACACTCTATACCCTACACTCTACACTCTATACTCTACACTCTATACCCTACACTCTATACCCTACAATCTATACCATACACTCTATACCATACACTCTATACCCTACACTCTATACCTCACACTCTACACTCTATCCCCTGCACTTTATACCATACACTCTACACTCTATACCCTACACTCTATACCCTACACTCTACACTATACCCTACACTCTATACCCTACACTCTACACTCTATACCCTACACTCTATACCCTACAATCTATACCATACACTCTATACCATACACTCTATACCCTACACTCTATACCCTACACTCTATACCATACACTCTATACCCTACACTCTATATCATACACTCTATAGCCTACACTCTATTCCCTACACTCTATACCATACACTCTATACCCTACACTCTATACCCTACACTATACATTCTATACCCTACACTCTACACTCTATACCATACACTCTTTACCCTACACTCTATACCCTACACTCTATACCCTACACTCTACACTCTTTACCCTACACACTGTACCAAACACTCTATACCCTACACTCTATACCGTACACTCTATACCCTACACTCTACACTCTATACCCTACACTCTATAACATACACTTTATACCCTACACTCTATACCTTACACTCTATACCCTACACTCTACACCCTACAATCTACAATCTATACCCTACACTCTATACTCTACACTCTATACCCAACTCTCTAAACACTACACTCTATACCCTACACTCTACACTCTATACCCTACACTCTATACCCTACACTCTACACTCTATACCCTACACTCTACACTCTATACCCTACTCTCTAAACCCTACACTCTATACCCTACACTCTACACTCTATACCCTACACTCTATACCCTACACTCTACACTCTATCCCCTGCACTCTATACCATACACTCTACACTCTATACTCTACACTCTATACCCTACACTCTACACTCTATACCCTACACTCTATACCCTACACTCTATACCCTACACTCTACACTCTATACCCTACACTCTATACCCTACAATCTATACCATACACTCTATACCATACACTCTATACCCTACACTCTACACTCTATACCCTACACTCTACACTCTATACCCTACACTCTATACCCTACACTCTACACTCTATACCCTACACTCTACACTCTATACCCTACACTTTATACCCTACAATCTATACCATACACTCTATACCATACACTCTATACCCTACACTCTATACCTCACACTCTACACTCTATCCCCTGCACTCTATACCATACACTCTACACTCTATACCCTACACTCTATACCCTACACTCTACACTCTATACCCTACACTCTACACTCTATACCCTACACTCTATACCCTACAATCTATACCATACACTCTATACCATACACTCTATACCCTACACTCTGCACTCTATACCCTACACTCTATACCCTACAATCTATACCATACACTCCATACCATACACTCTATACCCTACACTCTATACCTCACACTCTACACTCTATCCCCTGCACTCTATACCACACTCTCTACACTCTATACCCTACACTCTATACCCTACACTCTACACTCTATACCCTACACTCTATACCCTACACTCTACACTCTATACCCTACACTCTACACTCTATACCCTACACTCTACACTCTATACCCTACACTCTATACCCTACAATCTATACCATACACTCTATACCATACACTCTATACCCTACACTCTGCACTCTATACCCCACACTCTATACCCTACAATCTATACCATACACTCCATACCATACACTCTATACCCTACACTCTATACCTCACACTCTACACTCTATCCCCTGCACTCTATACCACACTTTCTACACTCTATACCCTACACTCTATACCCTACACTCTACACTCTATACCCTACACTCTATACCCTACACTCTACACGCTATACCCTACACTCTACACTCTATACCCTACACTCTATACCCTACAATCTATACCATACACTCTATACCATACACTCTACACCCTACACTCTATACCCTACACTCTACACTCTATACCCTACACTCTATACCCTACACTCTATACCCTACACTCTATACCCTACACTCTATACCTCACACTATACACTATATCCCCTGCATTCTATACCATACACTCTACACTCTATTCCCTACACTCTATACCCTACACTCTACACTCTATACCCTACACTCTATACCCTACACTCTACACTCTATACCCTACACTCTACACTCTATACCCTACACTCTATACCCTACAATCTATACCATACACTCTATACCCTACACTCTATACCCTACACTCTACACTCTATACCCTAAACTCTATACCCTACACTCTATACCCTACACTCTACACTCTATACTCTACACTCTATACCCTACACTCTATACCCTACAATCTATACCATACACTCTATACCATACACTCTATACCCTACACTCTATACCTCACACTCTACACTCTATCCCCTGCACTTTATACCATACACTCTACACACTATACCCTACACTCTATACCCTACACTCTACACTCTATACCCTACACTCTATACCCTACACTCTACACTCTATACCCTACACTCTATACCCTACAATCTATACCATACACTCTATACCATACACTCTATACCCTACACTCTATACCCTACACTCTATACCATACACTCTATACCCTACACTCTATATCATACACTCTATAGCCTACACTCTATTCTCTACACTCTATACCATACACTCTATACCCTACACTCTATACCCTACACTATACACTCTATACCCTACACTCTACACTCTATACCATACACTCTTTACCCTACACTCTATACCCTACACTCTATACCCTACACTCTACACTCTTTACCCTACACACTGTACCAAACACTCTATACCCTACACTCTATACCGTACACTCTATACCCTACAATCTATACCATACACTCTATACCATACACTCTATACCCTACACTCTGCACTCTATACCCTACACTCTATACCCTACAATCTATACCATACACTCCATACCATACACTCTATACCCTACACTCTATACCTCACACTCTACACTCTATCCCCTGCACTCTATACCACACTCTCTACACTCTATACCCTACACTCTATACCCTACACTCTACACTCTATACCCTACACTCTATACCCTACACTCTACACTCTATACCCTACACTCTATACCCTACACTCTATACCCTACAATCTATACCATACACTCTATACCATACACTCTACACCCTACACTCTATACCCTACACTCTACACTCTATACCCTACACTCTATACCCTACACTCTATACCCTACACTCTATACCTCACACTATACACTATATCCCCTGCATTCTATACCATACACTCTACACTCTATTCCCTACACTCTATACCCTACACTCTACACTCTATACCCTACACTCTATACCCTACACTCTACACTCTATACCCTACACTCTACACTCTATACCCTACACTCTATACCCTACAATCTATACCATACACTCTTTACCCTACACTCTATACCCTACACTCTACACTCTATACCCTACACTCTATACCCTACACTCTATACCCTACACTCTACACTCTATACTCTACACTCTATACCCTACACTCTATACCCTACAATCTATACCATACACTCTATACCATACACTTTATACCCTACACTCTATACCTCACACTCTACACTCTATCCCCTGCACTTTATACCATACACTCTACACTCTATACCCTACACTCTATACCCTACACTCTACACTCTATACCCTACACTCTATACCCTACACTCTACACTCTATACCCTACACTCTATACCCTACAATCTATACCATACACTCTATACCATACACTCTATACCCTACACTCTATACCATACACTCTATACCCTACACTCTATATCATACACTCTATAGCCTACACTCTATTCCCTACACTCTATACCATACACTCTATACCCTACACTCTATACCCTACACTATACACTCTATACCCTACACTCTACACTCTATACCATACACTCTTTACCCTACACTCTATACCCTACACTCTATACCCTACACTCTACACTCTTTACCCTACACACTGTACCAAACACTCTATACCCTACACTCTATACCGTACACTCTATACCCTACACTCTACACTCTATACCCTACACTCTATAACATACACTTTATACCCTACACTCTATACCTTACACTCTATACCCTACACTCTACACCCTACAATCTACAATCTATACCCTACACTCTATAACCTACACTCTATACCCTACACTCTACACCCTACTCTCTACACTTTATACCCTACACTCTTCACTCTATACCCTACACTCTATACCCTACACTCTATACTCTACACTCTATACCCAACTCTCTAAACACTACACTCTATACCCTACACTCTACACTCTATACCCTACACTCTATACCCTACACTCTACACTCTATACCCTACACTCTACACTCTATACCCTACTCTCTAAACCCTACACTCTATACCCTACACTCTACACTCTATACCCTACACTCTATACCCTACACTCTACACTCTATCCCCTGCACTCTATACCATACACTCTACACTCTATACTCTACACTCTATACCCTACACTCTACACTCTATACCCTACACTCTATACCCTACACTCTACACTCTATACCCTACACTCTACACTCTATACCCTACACTCTATACCCTACAATCTATACCATACACTCTATACCATACACTCTATACCCTACACTCTACACTCTATACCCTACACTCTACACTCTATACCCTACACTCTATACCCTACAATCTATACCATACACTCTATACCATACACTCTATACCCTACACTCTATACCTCACACTCTACACTCTATCCCCTGCACTCTATACCACACACTCTACACTCTATACCCTACACTCTATATCCTACACTCTACACTCTATACCCTACACTCTACACTCTATACCCTACACTCTATACCCTACAATCTATACCATACACTCTTTACCCTACACTCTATACCCTACACTCTACACTCTATACCCTACACTCTATACCCTACACTCTATACCCTACACTCTACACTCTATACTCTACACTCTATACCCTACACTCTATACCCTACAATCTATACCATACACTCTATACCATACACTCTATACCCTACACTCTATACCTCACACTCTACACTCTATCCCCTGCACTTTATACCATACACTCTACACTCTATACCCTACACTCTATACCCTACACTCTACACTCTATACCCTACACTCTATACCCTACACTCTACACTCTATACCCTACACTCTATACCCTACAATCTATACCATACACTCTATACCATACACTCTATACCCTACACTCTATACCATACACTCTATACCCTACACTCTATATCATACACTCTATAGCCTACACTCTATTCCCTACACTCTATACCATACACTCTATACCCTACACTCTATACCCTACACTATACACTCTATACCCTACACTCTACACTCTATACCATACACTCTTTACCCTACACTCTATACCCTACACTCTATACCCTACACTCTACACTCTTTACCCTACACACTGTACCAAACACTCTATACCCTACACTCTATACCGTACACTCTATACCCTACACTCTACACTCTATACCCTACACTCTATAACATACACTTTATACCCTACACTCTATACCTTACACTCTATACCCTACACTCTACACCCTACAATCTACAATCTATACCCTACACTCTATAACCTACACTCTATACCCTACACTCTACACCCTACTCTCTACACTTTATACCCTACACTCTTCACTCTATACCCTACACTCTATACCCTACACTCTATACTCTACACTCTATACCCAACTCTCTAAACACTACACTCTATACCCTACACTCTACACTCTATACCCTACACTCTATACCCTACACTCTACACTCTATACCCTACACTCTACACTCTATACCCTACTCTCTAAACCCTACACTCTATACCCTACACTCTACACTCTATACCCTACACTCTATACCCTACACTCTACACTCTATCCCCTGCACTCTATACCATACACTCTACACTCTATACTCTACACTCTATACCCTACACTCTACACTCTATACCCTACACTCTATACCCTACACTCTACACTCTATACCCTACACTCTACACTCTATACCCTACACTCTATACCCTACAATCTATACCATACACTCTATACCATACACTCTATACCCTACACTCTACACTCTATACCCTACACTCTACACTCTATACCCTACACTCTATACCCTACAATCTATACCATACACTCTATACCATACACTCTATACCCTACACTCTATACCTCACACTCTACACTCTATCCCCTGCACTCTATACCACACACTCTACACTCTATACCCTACACTCTATATCCTACACTCTACACTCTATACCCTACACTCTATACCCTACACTCTACACTCTATACCCTACACTCTATACCATACACTCTACACCCTACACTCTATACCCTACACTCTACACTCTATACACTACACTCTGTACCCTACACTCTATACCCTACACATTATACCATACACTCTGTACCCTACACTCTATACCTCACACTCTACACTATATCCCCTGCACTCTATACCATACACTCTACACTCTATACCCTACACTCTATACCCTACACTCTACACTCTATACCCTACACTCTATACCCTACACTCTACACTCTATACCCTACACTCTACACTCTATACCCTACACTCTATACCCTACAATCTATACCATACACTCTATACCATACACTCTATACCCTACACTCTATACCCTACACTCTACACTCTATACCCTACACTCTATACCCTACACTCTATACCCTACACTCTACACTCTATACCCTAGACTCTATACCATACACTCTATACCCTAGACTCTATACCATACACTCTATACCCTACACTCTATACCCTACACTCTAATCTCTATACCATACACTCTACACTCTATATCCTACACTCTATGCCCTACAATCTATACCATACACTCTATACCATACACTCTATACCCTACACTCTATACCTCACACTCTACACTCTATAACATACATTCTACACCCTACAATCTATACCATACACTCTATACCCTACACTCTACACTCTATACCATACACTCTATACCCTACACTCTACACTTTATACCCTACACTCTATACCCTACACTCTATAACCTACACTCTATACCCTACACTCTATACCCTACACTCTATACCCTACACTCTATACCCTACAGTCTATACCCTACACTCTACACTCTATACCCTACACTCTATACCCTACACTCTATACCCTACACTCTATACCCTACACTCTACACTCTATACCCTACACTCTATACCCTACACTCTATACCCTACACTCTACACTTTATACCATACACTCTATACCCTACACTCTACACTCTATACCCTACACTCTACACTCAATACCCTACACTCTATACCCTACACTCTATACCCTACACTGTATACCCTACACTCTAAACTCTATACCCTACACTCTATACCCTACACTCTACACTCTATACCCTACACTCTATACCCTACACTCTATACCCTAAAATCTATATCATATACTCTATACCATACACACTATACCATACACTCTACACTCTATACCCTACACTCTATACCCTACACTCTACACTCTATACCCTGCACTCTATACCCTACACTCTACACTCTATACTCTACACTCTACACTCTATACCCTACACTCTATACCCTACACTCTACACCCTACACTCTATACCCTACACTCTATACCCTACACTCTATACCCTACACTCTATACCCTACACTCTACACTCTATACCCTACACTCTATACCCTACACTCTACACCCTACACTCTACACTCTATACCCTACACTCTATACCCTACAATCTATACCATACACTCTATACCATACACTCTACACACTACACTCTATACCCTACACTCTATACCCTACACTCTATACCCTACACTCTATACCATACACTCTATACCCTACACTCTATACCTCACACTCTACACTCTATCCCCTGCACTCTATACCATACACTCTACACTCTATACCCTACACTCTACACTCTATACCCTACACTCTATACCCTACAATCTATACCATACACTCTATACCATACACTCTATACCCTACCCTCTATACCCTACACTCTACACTCTATACCCTACACTCTATACCCTACACTCTATACCCTACACTCTACACTCTATACCCTACAATCTACACTCTATACCCTACACTCTATTCCCTATAATCTATACCATACACTCTATACCATACACTCTATACCCTACACTCTATACCTCACACTCTACACTCTATCCCCTGCACTCTATACCATACACTCTACACTCTATACCCTACATTCTATACCCTACACTCTACACTCTATACCCTACACTCTACACTTTATACCCTACACTCTACACTCTATACCCTACACTCTATACCCTACAATCTATACCATACACTCCTTACCATACACTCTATACCCTACACTCTATACCTCACACTCTACACTCTATTCCCTACACTCTACACTCTATACCCTACACTCTATACCCTACAATCTATACCATACACTCTATACCATACACTCTATACCCTACCCTCTATACCCTACACTCTACACTCTATACCCTACACTCTATACCCTACACTCTATACCCTACACTCTATACCCTACACTCTACACTCTATACCCTACACTCTATACCCTACACTCTATACCCTACACTCTACACTTTATACCCTACACTCTATACCCTACACTCTACACTCTATACCCTACACTCTACACTCAATACCCTACACTCTATACCCTACACTCTATACCCTACACTGTATACCCTACACTCTAAACTCTATACCCTACACTCTATACCCTACACTCTACACTCTATACCCTACACTCTATACCCTACACTCTATACCCTACAATCTATATCATACACTCTATACCATACACACTATACCATACACTCTACACTCTATACCCTACACTCTATACCCTACACTCTACACCCTACACTCTATAACCTACACTCTACACTCTATACCCTACACTCTACACTCTGTACCCTACACTCTATACCCTACACTCTACACCCTACACTCTACACCCTACACTCTATACCCTACACTCTATACCCTACACTCTATACCCTACACTCTATACCCTACACTCTACACTCTATACCCTACACTCTATACCCTACACTCTACACCCTACACTCTACACTCTATACCCTACACTCTATACCCTACAATCTATACCATACACTCTATACCATACACTCTACACCCTACACTCTATACCCTACACTCTATACCCTACACTCTATACCATACACTCTATACCCTACACTCTATAACCTACACTCTATACCCTACACTCTATACCCTACACTCTATACCCTACACTCTATACCCTACAGTCTATACCCTACACTCTACACTCTATACCCTACACTCTATACCCTACACTCTATATCCTACACTCTATACCCTACACTCTACACTCTATACCCTACACTCTATACCCTACTCTCTATACCCTACACTCTACACTTTATACCCTACACTCTATACCCTACACTCTACACTCTATACCCTACACTCTACACTCAATACCCTACACTCTATACCCTACACTCTATACCCTACACTGTATACCCTACACTCTAAACTCTATACCCTACACTCTATACCCTACACTCTACACTCTATACCCTACACTCTATACCCTACACTCTATACCCTACAATCTATATCATACACTCTATACCATACACACTATACCATACACTCTACACTCTATACCCTACACTCTATACCCTACACTCTATACCCTACAATCTATACCATACACTCTATGCCATACACTCTACACACTACACTCTATACCCTACACTCTATACCCTACACTCTATACCCTACACTCTATACCATACACTCTATACCCTACACTCTATACCTCACACTCTACACTCTATCCCCTGCACTCTATACCATACACTCTACACTCTATACCCTACACTCTACACTCTATACCCTACACTCTATACCCTACAATCTATACCATACACTCTATACCATACACTCTATACCCTACCCTCTATACCCTACACTCTACACTCTATACCCTACACTCTATACCCTACACTCTATACCCTACACTCTACACTCTATACCCTACAATCTACACTCTATACCCTACACTCTATTCCCTATAATCTATACCATACACTCTATACCATACACTCTATACCCTACACTCTATACCTCACACTCTACACTCTATCCCCTGCACTCTATACCATACACTCTACACTCTATACCCTACATTCTATACCCTACACTCTACACTCTATACCCTACACTCTACACTTTATACCCTACACTCTACACTCTATACCCTACACTCTATACCCTACAATCTATACCATACACTCCTTACCATACACTCTATACCCTACACTCTATACCTCACACTCTACACTCTATTCCCTACACTCTACACTCTATACCCTACACTCTATACCCTACAATCTATACCATACACTCTATACCATACACTCTATACCCTACCCTTTATACCCTACACTCTACACTCTATACCCTACACTCTATACCCTACACTCTATACCCTACACTCTACACTCTATACCCTACACTCTATACCCTACACTCTATACCCTACACTCTACACTTTATACCCTACACTCTATACCCTACACTCTACACTCTATACCCTACACTCTACACTCAATACCCTACACTCTATACCTTACACTCTATACCCTACACTGTATACCCTACACTCTAAACTCTATACCCTACACTCTATACCCTACACTCTACACTCTATACCCTACACTCTATACCCTACACTCTATACCCTACAATCTATATCATACACTCTATACCATACACACTATACCATACACTCTACACTCTATACCCTACACTCTATACCCTACACTCTACAGTCTATACCCTACACTCTATACCCTACACTCTACACTCTATACCCTACACTCTACACTCTATACCCTACACTCTATACCCTACACTCTACACCCTACACTCTATACCCTACACTCTATACCCTACACTCTATACCCTACACTCTATACCCTACACTCTACACTCTATACCCTACACTCTATACCCTACACTCTACACCCTACACTCTACACTCTATACCCTACACTCTATACCCTACAATCTATACCATACACTCTATACCATACACTCTACACCCTACACTCTATACCCTACACTCTATACCCTACACTCTATACCATACACTCTATACCCTACACTCTATAACCTACACTCTATACCCTACACTCTATACCCTACACTCTATACCCTACACTCTATACCCTACAGTCTATACCCTACACTCTACACTCTATACCCTACACTCTATACCCTACACTCTATATCCTACACTCTATACCCTACACTCTACACTCTATACCCTACACTCTATACCCTACACTCTATACCCTACACTCTACACTTTATACCCTACACTCTATACCCTACACTCTACACTCTATACCCTACACTCTAAACTCAATACCCTACACTCTATACCCTACACTCTATACCCTACACTGTATACCCTACACTCTAAACTCTATACCCTACACTCTATACCCTACACTCTACACTCTATACCCTACACTCTATACCTTACACTCTATACCCTACAATCTATATCATACACTATATACCATACACACTATACCATACACTCTACACTCTATACCCTACACTCTATACCCTACACTCTACACTCTATACCCTACACTCTATACCCTACACTCTACACTCTATACCCTACACTCTACACTCTATACCCTACACTCTATACCCTACACTCTACACCCTACACTCTATACCCTACACTCTATACCCTACACTCTATACCCTACACTCTATACCCTACACTCTACACTCTATACCCTACACTCTATACCCTACACTCTACACCCTACACTCTACACTCTATACCCTACACTCTATACCCTACAATCTATACCATACACTCTATACCATACACTCTACACCCTACACTCTATACCCTACACTCTATACCCTACACTCTATACCATACACTCTATACCCTACACTCTATACCTCACACTCTACACTCTATCCCCTGCACTCTATACCATACACTCTACACTCTATACCCTACACTCTACACTCTATACCCTACACTCTATACCCTACAATCTATACCATACACTCTATACCATACACTCTATACCCTACCCTCTATACCCTACACTCTACACTCTATACCCTACACTCTATACCCTACACTCAGTACCCTACACTCTAAACTCTATACCCTACAATCTACACTCTATACCCTACACTCTATTCCCTATAATCTATACCATACACTCTATACCATACACTCTATACCCTACACTCTATACCTCACACTCTACACTCTATCCCCTGCACTCTATACCATACACTCTACACTCTATACCCTACATTCTATACCCTACACTCTACACTTTATACCCTACACTCTACACTCTATACCCTACACTCTATACCCTACAATCTATACCATACACTCCTTACCATACACTCTATACCCTACACTCGATACCTCACACTCTACACTCTATTCCCTACACTCTACACTCTATACCCTGCACTCTATACCCTACAATCTATACCATACACTCTATACCATACACTCTATACCCTACCCTCTATACCCTACACTCTACACTCTATACCCTACACTCTATAAACTACACTCTAAACCCTACACTCTACACTCTATACCCTACACTCTACAGTCTATACCCTACACTCTATACCCTACAATCTATACCATACACTCTACACCATACACTCTACACCCTACACTCTATACCCTACACTCTATACCCTACACTCTATACCATACACTCTATACCCTACACTCTATACCTCACACTCTACACTCTATCCCCTGCACTCTATACCATACACTCTACACTCTATACCCTACACTCTACACTCTATACCCTACACTCTATACCCTACAATCTATACCATACACTCTATACCATACACTCTATACCCTACCCTCTATACCCTACACTCTACACTCTATACCCTACACTCTATACCCTACACTCTATACCCTACACTCTAAACTCTATACCCTACAATCTACACTCTATACCCTACACTCTATTCCCTATAATCTATACCATACACTCTATACCATACACTCTATACCCTACACTCTATACCTCACAATCTACACTCTATCCCCTGCACTCTATACCATACACTCTACACTCTATACCCTACATTCTATACCCTACACTCTACACTTTATACCCTACACTCTACACTCTATACCCTACACTCTATACCCTACAATCTATACCATACACTCCTTACCATACACTCTATACCCTACACTCTATACCTCACACTCTACACTATATTCCCTACACTCTACACTCTATACCCTACACTCTATACCCTACAATCTATACCATACACTCTATACCATACACTCTATACCCTACCCTCTATACCCTACACTCTACACTCTATACCCTACACTCTATAAACTACACTCTAAACCCTACACTCTACACTCTATACCCTACACTCTACAGTCTATACCCTACACTCTATACCCTACAATCTATACCATACACTCTATACCATACACTCTATACCCTACACTCTATACCTCACACTCTACACTCTATCCCCTGCAATCTATACCATACACTCTACACTCTATACCCTACACTCAATACCCTACACTCTACACTCTATACCCTACACTCTACACTCTATACCCTACACTCTATACCCTACAATCTATACCATACACTCTATACCATACACTCTATACCCTACACTCTGCACTCTATACCCTACACTCTATACCCTACAATCTATACCATACACTCCATACCATACACTCTATACCCTACACTCTATACCTCACACTCTACACTCTATCCCCTGCACTCTATACCACACTCTCTACACTCTATACCCTACACTCTATACCCTACACTCTACACTCTATACCCTACACTCTATACCCTACACTCTACACTCTATACCCTACACTCTACACTCTATACCCTACACTCTATACCCTACAATCTATACCATACACTCTATACCATACACTCTACACCCTACACTCTATACCCTACACTCTACACTCTATACCCTACACTCTATAAACTACACTCTAAACCCTACACTCTACACTCTATACCCTACACTCTACAGTCTATACCCTACACTCTATACCCTACAATCTATACCATACACTCTATACCATACACTCTATACCCTACACTCTATACCTCACACTCTACACTCTATCCCCTGCACTCTATACCATACACTCTACACTCTATACCCTACACTCTATACCCTACACTCTACACTCTATACCCTACACTCTACACTCTATACCCTACACTCTATACCCTACAATCTATACCATACACTCTATACCATACACTCTATACCCTACACTCTGCACTCTATACCCTACACTCTATACCCTACAATCTATACCATACACTCCATACCATACACTCTATACCCTACACTCTATACCTCACACTCTACACTCTATCCCCTGCACTCTATACCACACTCTCTACACTCTATACCCTACACTCTATACCCTACACTCTACACTCTATACCCTACACTCTGTACCCTACACTCTACACTCTATACCCTACACTCTACACTCTATACCCTACACTCTATACCCTACAATCTATACCATACACTCTATACCCTACACTCTATACCCTACACTCTACACTCTATACCCTACACTCTATACCTCACACTATACACTATATCCCCTGCATTCTATACCATACACTCTACACTCTATTCCCTACACTCTATACCCTACACTCTACACTCTATACCCTACACTCTATACCCTACACTCTACACTCTATACCCTACACTCTACACTCTATACCCTACACTCTATACCCTACAATCTATACCATACACTCTATACCATACACTCTATACCCTACACTCTATACCCTACACTCTACACTCTATACCCTACACTCTATACCCTACACTCTATACCCTACACTCTACACCCTACACTCTACACTCTATACTCTACACTCTATACCCTACACTCTATACCCTACAATCTATACCATACACTCTATACCATACACTCTATACCCTACACTCTATACCTCACACTCTACACTCTATCCCCTGCACTTTATACCATACACTCTACACTCTATACCCTACACTCTATACCCTACACTCTACACTCTATACCCTACACTCTATACCCTACACTCTACACTCTATACCCTACACTCTATACCCTACAATCTATACCATACACTCTATACCATACACTCTATACCCTACACTCTATACCCTACACTCTATACCATACACTCTATACCCTACACTCTATATCATACACTCTATAGCCTACACTCTATTCCCTACACTCTATACCATACACTCTATACCCTACACTCTATACCCTACACTATACACTCTATACCCTACACTCTACACTCTATACCATACACTCTTTACCCTACACTCTATACCCTACACTCTATACCCTACACTCTACACTCTTTACCCTACACACTGTACCAAACACTCTATACCCTACACTCTATACCGTACACTCTATACCCTACACTCTACACTCTATACCCTACACTCTATAACATACACTTTATACCCTACACTCTATACCTTACACTCTATACCCTACACTCTACACCCTACAATCTACAATCTATACCCTACACTCTATAACCTACACTCTATGCCCTACACTCTACACCCTACTCTCTACACTTTATACCCTACACTCTACACTCTATACCCTACACTTTATACCATACACTCTATACTCTACACTCTATACCCAACTCTCTAAACACTACACTCTATACCCTACACTCTACACTCTATACCCTACACTCTATACCCTACACTCTACACTCTATACCCTACACTCTACACTCTATACCCTACTCTCTAAACCCTACACTCTATACCCTACACTCTACACTCTATACCCTACACTCTATACCCTACACTCTACACTCTATCCCCTGCACTCTATACCATACACTCTACACTCTATACTCTACACTCTATACCCTACACTCTACACTCTATACCCTACACTCTATACCCTACACTCTACACTCTATACCCTACACTCTACACTCTATACCCTACACTCTATACCCTACAATCTATACCATACACTCTATACCATACACTCTATACCCTACACTCTACACTCTATACCCTACACTCTACACTCTATACCCTACACTCTATACCCTACAATCTATACCATACACTCTATACCATACACTCTATACCCTACACTCTATACCTCACACTCTACACTCTATCCCCTGCACTCTATACCACACACTCTACACTCTATACCCTACACTCTATATCCTACACTCTACACTCTATACCCTACACTCTATACCCTACACTCTACACTCTATACCCTACACTCTATACCATACACTCTACACCCTACACTCTATACCCTACACTCTACACTCTATACACTACACTCTGTACCCTACACTCTATACCCTACACTTTATACCATACACTCTGTACCCTACACTCTATACCTCACACTCTACACTATATCCCCTGCACTCTATACCATACACTCTACACTCTATACCCTACACTCTATACCCTACACTCTACACTCTATACCCTACACTCTATACCCTACACTCTACACTCTATACCCTACACTCTACACTCTATACCCTACACTCTATACCATACAATCTATACCATACACTCTATACCATACACTCTATACCCTACACTCTATACCCTACACTCTACACTCTATACCCTACACTCTATACCCTACACTCTATACCCTACACTCTACACTCTATACCCTAGACTCTATACCATACACTCTATACCCTAGACTCTATACCATACACTCTATACCCTACACTCTATACCCTACACTCTAATCTCTATACCATACACTCTACACTCTATATCCTACACTCTATGCCCTACAATCTATACCATACACTCTATACCATACACTCTATACCCTACACTCTATACCTCACACTCTACACTCTATAACATACATTCTACACCCTACAATCTATACCATACACTCTATACCCTACACTCTACACTCTATACCATACACTCTATACCCTACACTCTACACTTTATACCCTACACTCTATACCCTACACTCTATAACCTACACTCTATATCCTACACTCTATACCCTACACTCTATACCCTACACTCTATACCCTACAGTCTATACCCTACACTCTACCATCTATACCCTACACTCTATACCCTACACTCTATACCCTACACTCTATACCCTACACTCTACACTCTATACCCTACACTCTATACCCTACACTCTATACCCTACACTCTTCACTTTATACCCTACACTCTATACCCTACACTCTACACTCTATACCCTACACTCTACACTCAATACCCTACACTCTATACCCTACACTCTATACCCTACACTGTATACCCTACACTCTAAACTCTATACCCTACACTCTATACCCTACACTCTACACTCTATACCCTACACTCTATACCCTACACTCTATACCCTACAATCTATATCATACACTCTATACCATACACACTATACCATACACTCTACACTCTATACCCTACACTCTATACCCTACACTCTACACTCTATACCCTACACTCTATACCCTACACTCTACACTCTATACCCTACACTCTACACTCTATACCCTACACTCTATACCCTACACTCTACACCCTACACTCTATACCCTACACTCTATACCCTACACTCTATACCCTACACTCTACACTCTATACCCTACACTCTATACCCTACACTCTACACCCTACACTCTACACTCTATACCCTACACTCTATATCCTACAATCTATACCATACACTCTATACCATACACTCTACACACTACACTCTATACCCCACACTCTATACCCTACACTCTATACCCTACACTCTATACCATACACTCTATACCCTACACTCTATACCTCACACTCTACACTCTATCCCCTGCACTCTATACCATACACTCTACACTCTATACCCTACACTCTACACTCTATACCCTACACTCTATACCCTACAATCTATACCATACACTCTATACCATACACTCTATACCCTACCCTCTATACCCTACACTCTACACTCTATACCCTACACTCTATACCCTACACTCTATACCCTACACTCTACACTCTATACCCTACAATCTACACTCTATACCCTACACTCTATTCCCTATAATCTATACCATACACTCTATACCATACACTCTATACCCTACACTCTATACCTCACACTCTACACTCTATCCCCTGCACTCTATACCATACACTCTACACTCTATACCCTACATTCTATACCCTACACTCTACACTCTATACCCTACACTCTACACTTTATACCCTACACTCTATACCCTACAATCTATACCATACACTCCTTACCATACACTCTATACCCTACACTCTATACCTCACACTCTACACTCTATTCCCTACACTCTACACTCTATACCCTACACTCTATACCCTACAATCTATACCATACACTCTATACCATACACTCTATACCCTACCCTCTATACCCTACACTCTACACTCTATACCCTACACTCTATAAACTACACTCTAAACCCTACACTCTACACTCTATACCCTACACTCTACAGTCTATACCCTACACTCTATACCCTACAATCTATACCATACACTCTATACCATACACTCTATACCCTACACTCTATACCTCACACTCTACACTCTATCCCCTGCACTCTATACCATACACTCTACACTCTATACCCTACACTCAATACCCTACACTCTACACTCTATACCCTACACTCTACACTCTATACCCTACACTCTATACCCTACAATCTATACCATACACTCTATACCATACACTCTATACCCTACACTCTGCACTCTATACCCTACACTCTATACCCTACAATCTATACCATACACTCCATACCATACACTCTATACCCTACACTCTATACCTCACACTCTACACTCTATCCCCTGCACTCTATACCACACTCTCTGCACTCTATTCCCTACACTCTATACCCTACACTCTACACTCTATACCCTACACTCTATACCCTACACTCTACACTCTATACCCTACACTCTACACTCTATACCCTACACTCTATACCCTACAATCTATACCATACACTCTATACCATACACTCTACACCCTACACTCTATACCCCTCACTCTACACTCTATACCCTACACTCTATAAACTACACTCTAAACCCTACACTCTACACTGTATACCCTACACTCTACAGTCTATACCCTACACTCTATACCCTACAATCTATACCATACACTCTATACCATACACTCTATACCCTACACTCTATACCTCACACTCTACACTCTATCCCCTGCACTCTATACAATACACTCTACACTCTATACCCTACACTCAATACCCTACACTCTACACTCTATACCCTACACTCTACACTCTATACCCTACACTCTATACCCTACAATCTATACCATACACTCTATACCATACACTCTATACCCTACACTCTGCACTCTATACCCTACACTCTATACCCTACAATCTATACCATACACTCCATACCATACACTCTATACCCTACACTCTATACCTCACACTCTACACTCTATCCCCTGCACTCTATACCACACTCTCTACACTCTATACCCTACACTCTATACCCTACACTCTACACTCTATACCCTACACTCTATACCCTACACTCTACACTCTATACCCTACACTCTATACCCTACAATCTATACCATACACTCTATACCATACACTCTACACCCTACACTCTATACCCTACACTCTACACTCTATACCCTACACTCTATAAACTACACTCTAAACCCTACACTCTACACTCTATACCCTACACTCTACAGTCTATACCCTACACTCTATACCCTACAATCTATACCATACACTCTATACCATACACTCTATACCCTACACTCTATACCTCACACTCTACACTCTATCCCCTGCACTCTATACCATACACTCTACACTCTATACCCTACACTCAATACCCTACACTCTACACTCTATACCCTACACTCTACTCTCTATACCCTACACTCTATACCCTACAATCTATACCATACACTCTATACCATACACTCTATACCCTACACTCTGCACTCTATACCCTACACTCTATACCCTACAATCTATACCATACACTCCATACCATACACTCTATACCCTACACTCTATTCCTCACACTCTACACTCTATCCCCTGCACTCTATACCACACTCTCTACACTCTATTCCCTACACTCTATACCCTACACTCTACACTCTATACCCTACACTCTATACCCTACACTTTACACTCTATACCCTACACTCTACACTCTATACCCTACACTCTATACCCTACAATCTATACCATACACTCTATACCATACACTCTACACCCTACACTCTATACCCTACACTCTACACTCTATACCCTACACTCTATAAACTACACTCTAAACCCTACACTCTACACTCTATACCCTACACTCTACAGTCTATACCCTACACTCTATACCATACAATCTATACCATACACTCTATACCATACACTCTATACCCTACACTCTATACCTCACACTCTACACTCTATCCCCTGCACTCTATACCATACACTCTACACTCTATACCCTACACTCAATACCCTACACTCTACACTCTATACCCTACACTCTACACTCTATACCCTACACTCTATACCCTACAATCTATACCATACACTCTATACCATACACTCTATACCCTACACTCTGCACTCTATATCCTACACTCTATACCCTACAATCTATACCATACACTCCATACCATACACTCTATACCCTACACTCTATACCTCACACTCTACACTCTATCCCCTGCACTCTATACCACACTCTCTACACTCTATACCCTACACTCTATACCCTACACTCTACACTCTATACCCTACACTCTATACCCTACACTCTACACTCTATACCCTACACTCTACACTCTATACCCTACACTCTATACCCTACAATCTATACCATACACTCTATACCATACACTCTACACCCTACACTCTATACCCTACACTCTACACTCTATACCCTACACTCTATAAACTACACTCTAAACCCTTCACTCTACACTCTATACCCTACACTCTACAGTCTATACCCTACACTCTATACCCTACAATCTATACCATACACTCTATACCATACACTCTATACCCTACACTCTATACCTCACACTCTACACTCTATCCCCTGCACTCTATACCATACACTCTACACTCTATACCCTACACTCTATGCCCTACACTCTACACTCTATACCCTACACTCTACACTCTATACCCTACACTCTATACCCTACAATCTATACCATACACTCTATACCATACACTCTATACCCTACACTCTGCACTCTATACCCTACACTCTATACCCTACAATCTATACCATACACTCCATACCATACACTCTATACCCTACACTCTATACCTCACACTCTACACTCTATCCCCTGCACTCTATACCACACTCTCTACACTCTATACCCTACACTCTATACCCTACACTCTACACTCTATACCCTACACTCTGTACCCTACACTCTACACTCTATACCCTACACTCTACACTCTATACCCTACACTCTATACCCTACAATCTATACCATACACTCTATACCATACACTCTACACCCTACACTCTATACCCTACACTCTACACTCTATACCCTAGACTCTATACCTCACACTATACACTATATCCCCTGCATTCTATACCATACACTCTACACTCTATTCCCTACACTCTATACCCTACACTCTACACTCTATACCCTACACTCTATACCCTACACTCTACACTCTATACCCTACACTCTACACTCTATACCCTACACTCTATACCCTACAATCTATACCATACACTCTATACCATACACTCTATACCCTACACTCTATACCCTACACTCTACACTCTATACCCTACACTCTATACCCTACACTCTATACCCTACACTCTACACTCTATACTCTACACTCTATACCCTACACTCTATACCCTACAATCTATACCATACACTCTATACCATACACTCTATACCCTACACTCTATACCTCACACTCTACACTCTATCCCCTGCACTTTATACCATACACTCTACACTCTATACCCTACACTCTATACCCTACACTCTACACTCTATACCCTACACTCTATACCCTACACTCTACACTCTATACCCTACACTCTATACCCTACAATCTATACCATACACTCTATACCATCCACTCTATACCCTACACTCTATACCCTACACTCTATACCATACACTCTATACCCTACACTCTATATCATACACTCTATAGCCTACACTCTATTCCCTACACTCTATACCATACACTCTATACCCTACACTCTATACCCTACACTATACACTCTATACCCTACACTCTACACTCTATACCATACACTCTTTACCCTACACTCTATACCCTACACTCTATACCCTACACTCTACACTCTTTACCCTACACACTGTACCAAACACTCTATACCCTACACTCTATACCGTACACTCTATACCCTACACTCTACACTCTATACCCTATACTCTATAACATACACTTTATACCCTACACTCTATACCTTACACTCTATACCCTACACTCTACACCCTACAATCTACAATCTATACCCTACACTCTATAACCTACACTCTATACCCTACACTCTACACCCTACTCTCTACACTTTATACCCTACACTCTACACTCTATACCCTACACTTTATACCATACACTCTATACTCTACACTCTATACCCAACTCTCTAAACACTACACTCTATACCCTACACTCTACACTCTATACCCTACACTCTATACCCTACACTCTACACTCTATACCCTACACTCTACACTCTATACCCTACTCTCTAAACCCTACACTCTATACCCTACACTCTACACTCTATACCCTACACTCTATACCCTACACTCTACACTCTATCCCCTGCACTCTATACCATACACTCTACACTCTATACTCTACACTCTATACCCTACACTCTACACTCTATACCCTACACTCTATACCCTACACTCTACACTCTATACCCTACACTCTACACTCTATACCCTACACTCTATACCCTACAATCTATACCATACACTCTATACCATACACTCTATACCCTACACTCTGCACTCTATACCCTACACTCTACACTCTATACCCTACACTCTATACCCTACAATCTATACCATACACTCTATACCATACACTCTATACCCTACACTCTATACCTCACACTCTACACTCTATCCCCTGCACTCTATACCACACACTCTACACTCTATACCCTACACTCTATATCCTACACTCTACACTCTATACCCTACACTCTATACCCTACACTCTACACTCTATACCCTACACTCTATACCATACACTCTACACCCTACACTCTATACCCTACACTCTACACTCTATACACTACACTCTGTACCCTACACTCTATACCCTACACTTTATACCATACACTCTGTACCCTACACTCTATACCTCACACTCTACACTATATCCCCTGCACTCTATACCATACACTCTACACTCTATACCCTACACTCTATACCCTACACTCTACACTCTATACCCTACACTCTATACCCTACACTCTACACTCTATACCCTACACTCTACACTCTATACCCTACACTCTATACCCTACACTCTACACCCTACACTCTATACCCTACACTCTATACCCTACACTCTATACCCTACACTCTACACTCTATACCCTACACTCTATACCCTACACTCTACACCCTACACTCTACACTCTATACCCTACACTCTATACCCTACAATCTATACCATACACTCTATACCATACACTCTACACACTACACTCTATACCCTACACTCTATACCCTACACTCTATACCCTACACTCTATACCATACACTCTATACCCTACACTCTATACCTCACACTCTACACTCTATCCCCTGCACTCTATACCATACACTCTACACTCTATACCCTACACTCTACACTCTATACCCTACACTCTATACCCTACAACCTATACCATACACTCTATACCATACACTCTATACCCTACCCTCTATACCCTACACTCTACACTCTATACCCTACACTCTATACCCTACACTCTATACCCTACACTCTACACTCTATACCCTACAATCTACACTCTATACCCTACACTCTATTCCCTATAATCTATACCATACACTCTATACCATACACTCTACACTCTATACCCTACATTCTATACCCTACACTCTACACTCTATACCCTACACTCTACACTTTATACCCTACACTCTACACTCTATACCCTACACTCTATACCCTACAATCTATACCATACACTCCTTACCATACACTCTATACCCTACACTCTATACCTCACACTCTACACTCTATTCCCTACACTCTATACCCTACAATCTATACCATACACTCTATACCATACACTCTATACCCTACCCTCTATACCCTACACTCTACACTCTATACCCTACACTCTATAAACTACACTATAAACCCTACACTCTACACTCTATACCCTACACTCTACAGTCTATACCCTACACTCTATACCCTACAATCTATACCATACACTCTATACCATACACTCTATACCCTACACTCTATACCTCACACTCTACACTCTATCCCCTGCACTCTATACCATACACTCTACACTCTATACCCTACACTCAATACCCTACACTCTATACCCTACACTCTACACTCTATACCCTACACTCTATACCCTACAATCTATACCATACACTCTATACCATACACTCTATACCCTACACTCTGCACTCTATACCCTACACTCTATACCCTACAATCTATACCATACACTCCATACCATACACTCTATACCCTACACTCTATACCTCACACTCTACACTCTATCCCCTGCACTCAATACCACACTCTCTACACTCTATTCCCTACACTCTATACCCTACACTCTACACTCTATACCCTACACTCTATACCCTACACTCTACACTCTATACCCTACACTCTACACTCTATACCCTACACTCTATACCCTACAATCTATACCATACACTCTATACCATACACTCTACACCCTACACTCTATACCCCTCACTCTACACTCTATACCCTACACTCTATAAACTACACTCTAAACCCTACACTCTACACTCTATACCCTACACTCTACAGTCTATACCCTACACTCTATACCCTACAATCTATACCATACACTCTATACCATACACTCTATACCCTACACTCTATACCTCACACTCTACACTCTATCCCCTGCACTCTATACCATACACTCTACACTCTATACCCTACACTCAATACCCTACACTCTACACTCTATACCCTACACTCTACACTCTATACCCTACACTCTATACCATACAATCTATACCATACACTCTATACCATACACTCTATACCCTACACTCTGCACTCTGTACCCTACACTCTATACCCTACAATCTATACCATACACTCCATACCATACACTCTATACCCTACACTCTATACCTCACACTCTACACTCTATCCCCTGCACTCTATACCACACTCTCTACACTCTATACCCTACACTCTATACCCTACACTCTACACTCTATACCCTACACTCTATACCCTACACTCTACACTCTATACCCTAAACTCTACACTCTATACCCTACACTCTATACCCTACAATCTATACCATACACTCTATACCATACACTCTACACCCTACACTCTATACCCTACACTCTACACTCTATACCCTACACTCTATAAACTACACTCTAAACCCTACACTCTACACTCTATACCCTACACTCTACAGTCTATACCCTACACTCTATACCCTACAATCTATACCATACACTCTATACCATACACTCTATACCCTACACTCTATACCTCACACTCTACACTCTATCCCCTGCACTCTATACCATACACTCTACACTCTATACCCTACACTCAATACCCTACACTCTACACTCTATACCCTACACTCTACACTCTATACCCTACACTCTATACCCTACAATCTATACCATACACTCTATACCATACACTCTATACCCTACACTCTGCAATCTATACCCTACACTCTATACCCTACAATCTATACCATACACTCCATACCATACACTCTATACCCTACACTCTATACCTCACACTCTACACTCTATCCCCTGCACTCTATACCACACTCTCTACACTCTATTCCCTACACTCTATACCCTACACTCTACACTCTATACCCTACACTCTATACCCTACACTTTACACTCTATACCCTACACTCTACACTCTATACCCTACACTCTATACCCTACAATCTATACCATACACTCTATACCATACACTCTACACCCTACACTCTATACCCTACACTCTACACTCTATACCCTACACTCTATAAACTACACTCTAAACCCTACACTCTACACTCTATACCCTACACTCTACAGTCTATACCCTACACTCTATACCCTACAATCTATACCATACACTCTATACCATACACTCTATACCCTACACTCTATACCATACACTCTATACCCTACACTCTATACCTCACACTCTACACTCTATCCCCTGCACTCTATACCATACACTCTACACTCTATACCCTACACTCAATACTCTACACTCTACACTCTATACCCTACACTCTACACTCTATACCCTACACTCTATACCCTACAATCTATACCATACACTCTATACCATACACTCTATACCCTACACTCTGCACTCTATACCCTACACTCTATACCCTACAATCTATACCATACACTCCATACCATACACTCTATACCCTACACTCTATACCTCACACTCTACACTCTATCCCCTGCACTCTATACCACACTCTCTACACTCTATACCCTACACTCTATACCCTACACTCTACACTCTATACCCTACACTCTATACCCTACACTCTACACTCTATACCCTACACTCTACACTCTATACCCTACACTCTATACCCTACAATCTATACCATACACTCTATACCATACACTCTACACCCTACACTCTATACCCTACACTCTACACTCTATACCCTACACTCTATACCCTACACTCTATACCCTACACTCTATACCCTACACTCTATACCTCACACTATACACTATATCCCCTGCATTCTATACCATACACTCTACACTCTATTCCCTACACTCTATACCCTACACTCTACACTCTATACCCTACACTCTATACCCTACACTCTACACTCTATACCCTACACTCTACACTCTATACCCTACACTTTATACCCTACAATCTATACCATACTCTCTATACCATACACTCTATACCCTACACTCTATACCCTACACTCTACACTCTATACCCTACACTCTATACCCTACACTCTATACCCTACACTCTACACTCTATACTCTACACTCTATACCCTACACTCTATACCCTACAATCTATACCATACACTCTATACCATACACTCTATACCCTACACTCTATACCTCACACTCTACACTCTATCCCCTGCACTTTATACCATACACTCTACACTCTATACCCTACACTCTATACCCTACACTCTACACTCTATACCCTACACTCTATACCCTACAATCTATACCATACACTCTATACCATACACTCTATACCCTACACTCTATACCCTACACTCTATACCATACACTCTATACCCTACACTCTATATCATACACTCTATAGCCTACACTCTATTCCCTACACTCTATACCATACACTCTATACCCTACACTCTATACCCTACACTATACACTCTATACCCTACACTATACACTCTATACCCTACACTCTACACTCTATACCATACACTCTTTACCCTACACTCTATACCCTACACTCTATAGCCTACACTCTACACTCTTTACCCTACACACTGTACCAAACACTCTATACGCTACACTCTATACCGTCCACTCTATACCCTACACTCTACACTCTATACCCTACACTCTAAAACATACACTTTATACCCTACACTCTATACCTTACACTCTATACCCTACACTCTACACCCTACAATCTACAATCTATACCCTACACTCTATAACCTACACTCTATACCCTACACTCTACACCCTACTCTCTACACTTTATACCCTACACTCTATACCCTACACTCTATACTCTACACTCAATACCCAACTCTCTAAACACTACACTCTATACCCTACACTCTACACTCTATACCCTACACTCTATACCCTACACTCTACACTCTATACCCTACTCTCTAAACCCTACACTCTATACCCTACACTCTATACCCTACACTCTACACTCTATCCCCTGCACTCTATACCATACACTCTACACTCTATACTCTACACTCTATACCCTACACTCTACACTCTATACCCTACACTCTATACCCTACACTCTACACCCTACACTCTACACTCTATACCCTACACTCTATACCCTACAATTTATACCATACACTCTATACCATACACTCTATACCCTACACTCTACACTCTATACCCTACACTCTACACTCTATACCCTACACTCTATACCCTACAATCTATACCATTCACTCTATACCATACACTCTATACCCTACACTCTATACCTCACACTCTACACTCTATCCCCTGCACTCTATACCACACACTCTACACTCTATACCCTACACTCTATATCCTACACTCTACACTCTATACCCTACACTCTATACCCTACACTCTACACTCTATACCCTACACTCTATACCATACACTCTACACCCTACACTCTATACCCTACACTCTACACTCTATACACTACACTCTGTACCCTACACTCTATACCCTACACTTTATTCCATACACTCTGTACCCTACACTCTATACCTCACACTCTACACTATATCCCCTGCACTCTATACCATACACTCTACACTCTATACCCTACACTCTATACCCTACACTCTACACTCTATACCCTACACTCTATACCCTACACTCTACACTCTATACCCTACACTCTATACCCTACAATCTATACCATACACTCTATACCATACACTCTATACCCTACACTCTATACCCTACACTCTACACTCTATACCCTACACTCTATACCCTACACTCTATACCCTACACTCTACACTCTATACCCAACACTCTATTCCATACACTCTATACCCTACACTCTATACTCTACACTCTACACTCTATACCCAACACTCTATTCCATACACTCTATACCCTACACTCTATACCCTACACTCTACACTCTATACCCTACACTCTATTCCATACACTCTATACACTACACTCTATACCCTACACCCTACGCTCTATACCCTACACTCTATACCCTACACTCTACACTCTATACCCTACACTCTACACTCTATACCCTTCACTCTATACCCTACATGCTATACCCTACACTCTATACCCTACACTCTATACCCTACACTCTATACCCTACACTCTACACCCTACACTCTATACCCTACACCCTATACCCTACACTCTATACCCTACACTCAACACCCTACACTCTATACCCTACACTCTATACCCTACACTCTATACCCTACACTCTACACTCGATATCCTACACTCTATACCCTACAATCTATACCATACACTCTATACCATACACTCTATACCATACACTCTATCCCCTACACTCTATACCATACACTCTACACTCTATACCCTACACTCTACACCCTACACTATATACCCTACACTCTACACTCTATACCCTACATTCTCTACCCTACACTCTATACCATACACTCTATACCATACACTCTATCCCCTACACTCTATACCATACACTTTACACTCTATACCCTACTTTCTATACCCTACGCTCTACACTCTATACCCTACACTCTATACCCTACACTCTACACTCTATACCCTACACTCTACACTCTATACCCTACACTCTACACCCTACACTCTATACCATACACTCTATACCCTACACTCTACACTCTATACCCTACACTCTATACCCTACACTCTATACCCTACACCTTACGCTCTATACCCTACACTCTATACCCTACACTCTACACTCTATACCCAACACTCTATTCCATACACTCTATACCCTACACTCTATACCCTACACTCTACACTCTATACCCTACACTCTACACTTTACACTCTATACCCTACACTCTATACTCTATACCCTACACTCTATACCGTACATTCTAAACTCTATACCCTACACTCTATACCCTACACTCTAATCCCTACACTCTACACTCTATACCCTACACTCTATACCCTACACTCTATACCCTACACTCTATACCCTACACTCTATACCCTACACTCTATACCCTACACTCTACACTCTATACCCTACACTCTATATCATACACTCTACACTCTATTCCCTACACTCTATACCATACACTCTATACCCTACACTCTATTCCCTACACTATACACTCTATACCCTACACTCTACACTCTATACCATACACTCTATACCCTACACTCTATACCCTACACTCTACACTCTATACCCTACAATCTATACCCTACACTGTATACCCTACACCCTACACTCTATACCCTAGAATCTACACTCTATACCCTACACTCTATACCATACACTCTATACCCTACACTCTATACCCTACACTCTATACCCTACACTCTACACTCTATACCCTACACTCTATAACATACACTTTATACCCTACACTCTATACCTTACACTCTATACCCTACACTCTACACCCTACACTCTACACTCTATACCCTACACTCTATAACCTACACTCTATACCCTACACTCTATACCCTACTCTCTACACTTTATACCCTACAATCTACGTTCTATAACCTACAATCTACACCCTACACTCCACACTCTATACCCTACACTCTATAACCTACACTCTATACCCTAAACTCTATACCCTACTCTCTACACTTTATACCCTACACTCTACACTCTATACCCTACACTCTATACCCTATACTCTACACCCTACACTCTACACTCTATACCCTACACTATATAACCTACACTCTATACCCTACTCTCTACACTTTATACCTTACACTCTACACTCTATAACCTACAATCTACACCCTACACTCCACACTCTATACCCTACACTCTATAACCTACACTCTATACCCTACACACTATACCCTATACTCTACACCCTACACTCTACACTCTATACCCTACACTATATAACCTACACTCTATACCCTACACTCTATACCCTACTCTCTACACTTTATACCCTACACTCTACACTCTATACCCTACACTCTATACCCTACACTCTACACTCTATACCCTACACTCTATACCCTACACTCTACACTCTATACCCTACACTCTACACTCTATACCCTACTCTTTAAACCCTACACTCTATACCCTACACTCTACACTCTATACCCTACACTCTATACCCTAAACTCTACACTATATACCCTACACTCTATACCCTACACTCTATACCCTACACTCTATACCCTACACTCTTCACCCTACACTTTATAGCTTACACTCTATACCCTACACTCTATACCATTCACTCTATACCCTACACTCTATACCCTACACTCTATACCCTACACTCTACACCATACACCATACACTCTATACCCTACCCTCTATACCTTACACTCTATACCCTACACTCTACACATTATACCCTACACTATATACCCTACACTCTACACTCTATACCCTACACTCTATACCATACACTCTATACCCTACACTCTATACCCTACACTCTACACTCTATACCCTACACTCTACACTCTACACCCTACACTCTACACTTTACACTCTATACTCTACACTCTATACCCTACACTCTATACCCTACACTCTACACTTTATCCCCTACACTCTATACCCTACACTCTATACCCTACACTATATACCCTACACGCTATACCCTACACTCTATACCCTACACTCTATACCCTACACTCTATACCCTACATTCTACACCGTACACTCCATACCCTACACCCTATACCCTACACTCTATACCCTACACTCTACACCCTACACTCTATACCCTACACTCTATACCCTATACTCTATACCCTACACTCTATACCCTACACTCTACACTCTATACCCTACTCTCTAAACCCTACACTCTATACCCTACACTCTACACTCTATACCCTACACTCTATACCCTACACTCTACACTCTATCCCCTGCACTCTATACCATACACTCTACACTCTATACTCTACACTCTATACCCTACACTCTACACTCTATACCCTACACTCTATACCCTACACTCTACACTCTATACCCTACACTCTACACTCTATACCCTACACTCTATACCCTACAATCTATACCATACACTCTATACCATACACTCTATACCCTACACTCTACACTCTATACCCTACACTTTACACTCTATACCCTACACTCTATACCCTACAATCTATACCATACACTCTATACCATACACTCTATACCCTACACTCTATACCTCACACTCTACACTCTATCCCCTGCACTCTATACCACACACTCTACACTCTATACCATACACTCTATATCCTACACTCTATACCCTACACTCTATACCCTACACTCTACACTCTATACCCTACACTCTATACCCTACACTCTACACTCTATACCCTACACTCTACACTCTATACCCTACACTCTATACCCTACAATCTATACCATACACTCTATACCATACCCTCTATACCCTACACTCTATACCCTACACTCTACACTCTATACCCTACACTCTATACCCTACACTCTATACCCTACACTCTACACTCTATACCCAACACTCTATTCCATACACTCTATACCCTACACTCTATAATCTACACTCTACACTCTATACCCAACACTCTATTCCATACACTCTATACCCTACACTCTACACGCTATACCCTACACTCTATAACATATACTTTATACCCTACACTCTATACCTTACACTCTATACCCTACACTCTACACCCTACAATCTACAATCTATACCCTACACTCTATAACCTACACTCTATACCCTACACTCTACACCCTACTCTCTACACTTTATACCCTACACTCTATACCCTACACTCTACACCCTACACTCTATACCCTACACTCTATACCCTACACTCTATACCCTACACTCTACACTCTATACCCTACACTCTATACCCTACACTCTACACCCTACACTCTACACTCTATACCCTACACTCTATACCCTACAATCTATACCATACACTCTATACCATACACTCTACACACTACACTCTATACCCTACACTCTATACCCTACACTCTATACCCTACACTCTATACCATACACTCTATACCCTACACTCTATACCCTACACTCTACACCCTACACTCTATACCCTACACTATATACCCTACACTCTACACTCTATACCCTACACTCTATACCATACACTCTATACCCTACCCTCTATACCCTACAATCTACACTCTATACCCTACAATCTATACCATACACTCTATACCATACACTCTATACCCTACCCTCTATACCCTACACTCTACACTCTATACCCTACACTCTACACTTTACACTCTATACCCTACACTCTATACTCTATACCCTACACTCTATACCGTACATTCTAAACTCTATACCCTACACTCTACACTCTATACCCTACACTCTATACCCTACACTCTATACTCTACACTCTATACCCTACACTCTACACTCTATACCCTACACTCTATACCCTACAATCTATACCATACACTCTATACCATACACTCTATACCCTACCCTCTATATCCTACACTCTACACTCTATACCCTACACTCTATACCCTACACTCTATACCCTACACTCTACACTCTATACCCTACAATCTACACTCTATACCCTACACTCTATTCCCTATAATCTATACCATACACTCTATACCATACACTCTACACTCTATACTCTACATTCTATACCCTACACTCTACACTCAATACCCTACACTCTACACTTTATACCCTACACTCTACACTCTATACCCTACACTCTATACCCTACAATCTATACCATACACTTCTTACCATACACTCTATACCCTACACTCTATACCTCACACTCTACACTCTATTCCCTACACTCTACACTCTATACCCTACACTCTATACCCTACAATCTATACCATACACTCTATACCATACACTCTATACCCTACCCTCTATACCCTACACTCTACACTCTATACCCTACACTCTATAAACTACACTCTAAACCCTACACTCTACACTCTATACCCTACACTCTACAGTCTATACCCTACACTCTATACCCTACAATCTATACCATACACTCTATACCATACACTCTATACCCTACACTCTATACCTCACACTCTACACTCTATCCCCTGCACTCTATACCATACACTCTACACTCTATACCCTACACTCAATACCCTACACTCTACACTCCATACCCTACACTCTACACTCTATACCCTACACTCTATACCCTACAATCTATACCATACAATCTATACCATACACTCTATACCCTACACTCTGCACTCTATACCCTACACTCTATACCCTACAATCTATACCATACACTCCATACCATACACTCTATACCCTACACTCTATACCTCACACTCTACACTCTATCCCCTGCACTCTATACCACACTCTCTACACTCTATACCCTACACTCTATACCCTACACTCTACACTCTATACCCTACACTCTATACCCTACACTCTACACTCTATACCCTACACTCTACACTCTATACCCTACACTCTATACCCTACAATCTATACCATACACTCTATACCATACACTCTACACCCTACACTCTATACCCTACACTCTACACTCTATACCCTACACTCTATAAACTACACTCTAAACCCTACACTCTACACTCTATACCCTACACTCTACAGTCTATACCCTACACTCTATACCCTACAATCTATACCATACACTCTATACCAAACACTCTATACCCTACACTCTATACCTCACACTCTACACTCTATCCCCTGCACTCTATACCATACACTCTACACTCTATACCCTACACTCAATACCCTACACTCTACACTCTATACCCTACACTCTACACTCTATACCCTACACTCTATACCCTACAATCTATACCATACACTCTATACCATACACTCTATACCCTACACTCTGCAATCTATACCCTACACTCTATACCCTACAATCTATACCATACACTCCATACCATACACTCTATACCCTACACTCTATACCTCACACTCTACACTCTATCCCCTGCACTCTATACCACACTCTCTACACTCTATTCCCTACACTCTATACCCTACACTCTACACTCTATACCCTACACTCTATACCCTACACTTTACACTCTATACCCTACACTCTACACTCTATACCCTACACTCTATACCCTACAATCTATACCATACACTCTATACCATACACTCTACACCCTACACTCTATACCCTACACTCTACACTCTATACCCTACACTCTATAAACTACACTCTAAACCCTACACTCTACACTCTATACCCTACACTCTACAGTCTATACCCTACACTCTATACCCTACAATCTATACCATACACTCTATACCATACACTCTATACCCTACACTCTATACCTCACACTCTACACTCTATCCCCTGCACTCTATACCATACACTCTACACTCTATACCCTACACTCAATACCCTACACTCTACACTCTATACCCTACACTCTACACTCTATACCCTACACTCTATACCCTACAATCTATACCATACACTCTATACCATACACTCTATACCCTACACTCTGCACTCTATACCCTACACTCTATACCCTACAATCTATACCATACACTCCATACCATACACTCTATACCCTACACTCTATACCTCACACTCTACACTCTATCCCCTGCACTCTATACCACACTCTCTACACTCTATACCCTACACTCTATACCCTACACTCTACACTCTATACCCTACACTCTATACCCTACACTCTACACTCTATACCCTACACTCTACACTCTATATCCTACACTCTATACCCTACAATCTATACCATACACTCTATACCATACACTCTACACCCTACACTCTATACCCTACACTCTACACTCTATACCCTACACTCTATAAACTACACTCTAAACCCTACACTCTACACTCTATACCCTACACTCTACAGTCTATACCCTACACTCTATACCCTACAATCTATACCATACACTCTATACCCTACACTCTGCACTCTATACCCTACACTCTATACCCTACAATCTATACCATACACTCCATACCATACACTCTATACCCTACACTCTATACCTCACACTCTACACTCTATCCCATGCACTCTATACCACACTCTCTACACTCTATACCCTACACTCTATACCCTACACTCTACACTCTATACCCTACACTCTATACCCTACACTCTACACTCTATACCCTACACTCTACACTCTATACCCTACACTCTATACCCTACAATCTATACCATACACTCTATACCATACACTCTACACCCTACACTCTATACCCTACACTCTACACTCTATACCCTACACTCTATACCCTACACTCTATACCCTACACTCTATACCCTACACTCCATACCTCACACTATACACTATATCCCCTGCATTCTATACCATACACTCTACACTCTATTCCCTACACTCTATACCCTACACTCTACACTCTATACCCTACACTCTATACCCTACACTCTACACTCTATACCCTACACTCTACACTCTATACCCTACACTTTATACCCTACAATCTATACCATACTCTCTATACCATACACTCTATACCCTACACTCTATACCCTACACTCTACACTCTATACCCTACACTCTATACCCTACACTCTATACCCTACACTCTACACTCTATACTCTACACTCTATACCCTACACTCTATACCCTACAATCTATACCATACACTCTATACCATACACTCTATACCCTACACTCTATACCTCACACTCTACACTCTATCCCCTGCACTTTATACCATACACTCTACACTCTATACCCTACACTCTATACCCTACACTCTACACTCTATACCCTACACTCTATACCCTACAATCTATACCATACACTCTATACCATACACTCTATACCCTACACTCTATACCCTACACTCTATACCATACACTCTATACCCTACACTCTATATCATACACTCTATAGCCTACACTCTATTCCCTACACTCTATACCATACACTCTATACCCTACACTCTATACCCTACACTATACACTCTATACCCTACACTATACACTCTATACCCTACACTCTACACTCTATACCATACACTCTTTACCCTACACTCTATACCCTACACTCTATAGCCTACACTCTACACTCTTTACCCTACACACTGTACCAAACACTCTATACGCTACACTCTATACCGTCCACTCTATACCCTACACTCTACACTCTATACCCTACACTCTAAAACATACACTTTATACCCTACACTCTATACCTTACACTCTATACCCTACACTCTACACCCTACAATCTACAATCTATACCCTACACTCTATAACCTACACTCTATACCCTACTCTCTACACCCTACTCTCTACACTTTATACCCTACACTCTATACCCTACACTCTATACTCTACACTCAATACCCAACTCTCTAAACACTACACTCTATACCCTACACTCTACACTCTATACCCTACACTCTATACCCTACACTCTACACTCTATACCCTACACTCTACACTCTATACCCTACTCTCTAAACCCTACACTCTATACCCTACACTCTACACTCTATCCCCTGCACTCTATACCATACACTCTACACTCTATACTCTACACTCTATACCCTACACTCTACACTCTATACCCTACACTCTATACCCTACACTCTACACTCTATACCCTACACTCTACACTCTATACCCTACACTCTATACCCTACAATTTATACCATACACTCTATACCATACACTCTATACCCTACACTCTACACTCTGTACCCTACACTCTACACTCTATACCCTACACTCTATACCCTACAATCTATACCATTCACTCTATACCATACACTCTATACCCTACACTCTATACCTCACACTCTACACTCTATCCCCTGCACTCTATACCACACACTCTACACTCTATACCCTACACTCTATATCCTACACTCTACACTCTATACCCTACACTCTATACCCTACACTCTACACTCTATACCCTACACTCTATACCATACACTCTACACCCTACACTCTATACCCTACACTCTACACTCTATACACTACACTCTGTACCCTACACTCTATACCCTACACTTTATTCCATACACTCTGTACCCTACACTCTATACCTCACACTCTACACTATATCCCCTGCACTCTATACCATACACTCTACACTCTATACCCTACACTCTATACCCTACACTCTACACTCTATACCCTACACTCTATACCCTACACTCTACACTCTATACCCTACACTCTACACTCTATACCCTACACTCTATACCCTACAATCTATACCATACACTCTATACCATACACTCTATACCCTACACTCTATACCCTACACTCTACACTCTATACCCTACACTCTATACCCTACACTCTATAACCTACACTCTACACTCTATACCCAACACTCTATTCCATACACTCTATACCCTACACTCTATACTCTACACTCTACACTCTATACCCAACACTCTATTCCATACACTCTATACCCTACACTCTATACCCTACACTCTACACTCTATACCCTACACTCTATTCCATACACTCTATACACTACACTCTATACCCTACACCCTACGCTCTATACCCTACACTCTATACCCTACACTCTACACTCTATACCCTACACTCTACACTCTATACCCTTCACTCTATACCCTACACGCTATACCCTACACTCTATACCCTACACTCTATACCCTACACTCTATACCCTACACTCTACACCCTACACTCTATACCCTACACCCTATACCCTACACTCTATACCCTACACTCAACACCCTACACTCTATACCCTACACTCTATACCCTACACTCTATACCCTACACTCTACACTCGATATCCTACACTCTATACCCTACAATCTATACCATACACTCTATACCATACACTCTATACCATACACTCTATCCCCTACAGTCTATACCATACACTCTACACTCTACACTATATACCCTACACTCTACACTCTATACCCTACATTCTCTACCCTACACTCTATACCATACACTCTACACCCTACACTATATACCCTACACTCTACACTCTATACCCTACATTCTCTACCCTACACTCTATACCATACACTCTATACCATACACTCTATCCCCTACACTCTATACCATACACTTTACACTCTATACCCTACTTTCTATACCCTACGCTCTACACTCTATACCCTACACTCTATACCCTACACTCTACACTCTATACCCTACACTCTACACTCTATACCCTACACTCTACACCCTACACTCTATACCATACACTCTATACCCTACACTCTACACTCTATACCCTACACTCTATACCCTACACTCTATACCCTACACCCTACGCTCTATACCCTACACTCTATACCCTACACTCTACACTCTATACCCAACACTCTATTCCATACACTCTATACCCTACACTCTATACCCTACACTCTACACTCTATACCCTACACTCTACACTTTACACTCTATACCCTACACTCTATACTCTATACCCTACACTCTATACCGTACATTCTAAACTCTATACCCTACACTCTATACCCTACACTCTAATCCCTACACTCTACACTCTATACCCTACACTCTATACCCTACACTCTATACCCTACACTCTACACTCTATACCCTACACTCTATACCCTACACTCTATACCCTACACTCTACACTCTATACCCTACACTCTATATCATACACTCTACACTCTATTCCCTACACTCTATACCATACACTCTATACCCTACACTCTATTCCCTACACTATACACTCTATACCCTACACTCTACACTCTATACCATACACTCTATACCCTACACTCTATACCCTACACTCTACACTCTATACCCTACAATCTATACCCTACACTGTATACCCTACACCCTACACTCTATACCCTACAATCTACACTCTATACCCTACACTCTATACCATACACTCTATACCCTACACTCTATACCCTACACTCTATACCCTACACTCTACACTCTATACCCTACACTCTATAACATACACTCTATACCCTACACTCTACACTCTATACCCTACACTCTATACCCTACACTCTATACCCTACACTCTACACTCTATACCCTACACTCTATATCATACACTCTACACTCTATTCCCTACACTCTATACCATACACTCTATACCCTACACTCTATTCCCTACACTATACACTCTATACCCTACACTCTACACTCTATACCATACACTCTATACCCTACACTCTATACCCTACACTCTACACTCTATACCCTACAATCTATACCCTACACTGTATTCCCTACACCCTACACTCTATACCCTACAATCTACACTCTATACCCTACACTCTATACCATACACTCTATACCCTACACTCTATACCCTACACTCAACACCCTACACTCTATACCCTACACTCTATACCCTACACTCTATACCCTACACTCTACACTCGATATCCTACACTCTATACCCTACAATCTATACCATACACTCTATACCATACACTCTATACCATACACTCTATCCCCTACACTCTATACCATACACTCTACACTCTACACTATATACCCTACACTCTACACTCTATACCCTACATTCTCTACCCTACACTCTATACCATACACTCTACACCCTACACTATATACCCTACACTCTACACTCTATACCCTACATTCTCTACCCTACACTCTATACCATACACTCTATACCATACACTCTATCCCCTACACTCTATACCATACACTTTACACTCTATACCCTACTTTCTATACCCTACGCTCTACACTCTATACCCTACACTCTATACCCTACACTCTACACTCTATACCCTACACTCTACACTCTATACCCTACACTCTACACCCTACACTCTATACCATACACTCTATACCCTACACTCTACACTCTATACCCTACACTCTATACCCTACACTCTATACCCTACACCCTACGCTCTATACCCTACACTCTATACCCTACACTCTACACTCTATACCCAACACTCTATTCCATACACTCTATACCCTACACTCTATACCCTACACTCTACACTCTATACCCTACACTCTACACTTTACACTCTATACCCTACACTCTATACTCTATACCCTACACTCTATACCGTACATTCTAAACTCTATACCCTACACTCTATACCCTACACTCTAATCCCTACACTCTACACTCTATACCCTACACTCTATACCCTACACTCTATACCCTACACTCTACACTCTATACCCTACACTCTATACCCTACACTCTATACCCTACACTCTACACTCTATACCCTACACTCTATATCATACACTCTACACTCTATTCCCTACACTCTATACCATACACTCTATACCCTACACTCTATTCCCTACACTATACACTCTATACCCTACACTCTACACTCTATACCATACACTCTATACCCTACACTCTATACCCTACACTCTACACTCTATACCCTACAATCTATACCCTACACTGTATACCCTACACCCTACACTCTATACCCTACAATCTACACTCTATACCCTACACTCTATACCATACACTCTATACCCTACACTCTATACCCTACACTCTATACCCTACACTCTACACTCTATACCCTACACTCTATAACATACACTTTATACCCTACACTCTATACCTTACACTCTATACCCTACACTCTACACCCTACACTCTACACTCTATACCCTACACTCTATAACCTACACTCTATACCCTACACTCTATACCCTACTCTCTACACTTTATACCCTACAATCTACGTTCTATAACCTACAATCTACACCCTACACGCCACACTCTATACCCTACACTCTATAACCTACACTCTATACCCTACACTCTATACCCTACTCTCTACACTTTATACCCTACACTCTACACTCTATACCCTACACTCTATACCCTATACTCTACACCCTACACTCTACACTCTATAACCTACACTATATAACCTACACTCTATACCCTACTCTCTACACTTTATACCTTACACTCTACTTTCTATAACCTACAATCTACACCCTACACTCCACACTCTATACCCTACACTCTATAACCTACACTCTATACCCTACACACTATACCCTATACTCTACACCCTACACTCTACACTCTATACCCTACACTATATAACCTACACTCTATACCCTCACTCTATACCCTACTCTCTACACTTTATACCCTACACTCTACACTCTATACCCTACACTCTATACCCTACACTCTACACTCTATACCCTACACTCTATACCCTACACTCTACACTCTATACCCTACACTCTACACTCTATACCCTACTCTTTAAACCCTACACTCTATACCCTACACTCTACACTCTATACCCTACACTCTATACCCTAAACTCTACACTATATACCCTACACTCTATACCCTACACTCTATACCCTACACTCTATACCCTACACTCTTCACCCTACACTTTATAGCTTACACTCTATACCCTACACTCTATACCATTCACTCTATACCCTACACTCTATACCCTACACTCTATACCCTACACTCTACACCATACACCATACACTCTATACCCTACCCTCTATACCTTACACTCTATACCCTACACTCTACACATTATACCCTACACTATATACCCTACACTCTACACTCTATACCCTACACTCTATACCATACACTCTATACCCTACACTCTATACCCTACACTCTACACTCTATACCCTACACTCTACACTCTACACCCTACACTCTACACTTTACACTCTATACTCTACACTCTATACCCTACACTCTATACCCTACACTCTACACTTTATCCCCTACACTCTATACCCTACACTCTATACCCTACACTATATACCCTACACGCTATACCCTACACTCTATACCCTACACTCTATACCCTACACTCTATACCCTACATTCTACACCGTACACTCCATACCCTACACCCTATACCCTACACTCTATACCCTACACTCTACACCCTACACTCTATACCCTACACTCTATACCCTATACTCTATACCCTACACTCTATACCCTACACTCTACACTCTATACCCTACTCTCTAAACCCTACACTCTATACCCTACACTCTACACTCTATACCCTACACTCTATACCCTACACTCTACACTCTATCCCCTGCACTCTATACCATACACTCTACACTCTATACTCTACACTCTATACCCTACACTCTACACTCTATACCCTACACTCTATACCCTACACTCTACACTCTATACCCTACACTCTACACTCTATACCCTACACTCTATACCCTACAATCTATACCATACACTCTATACCATACACTCTATACCCTACACTCTACACTCTATACCCTACACTTTACACTCTATACCCTACACTCTATACCCTACAATCTATACCATACACTCTATACCATACACTCTATACCCTACACTCTATACCTCACACTCTACACTCTATCCCCTGCACTCTATACCACACACTCTACACTCTATACCCTACACTCTATATCCTACACTCTATACCCTACACTCTATACCCTACACTCTACACTCAATACCCTACACTCTATACCCTACACTCTACACTCTATACCCTACACTCTACACTCTATACCCTACACTCTATACCCTACAATCTATACCATACACTCTATACCATACCCTCTATACCCTACACTCTATACCCTACACTCTACACTCTATACCCTACACTCTATACCCTACACTCTATACCCTACACTCTACACTCTATACCCAACACTCTATTCCATACACTCTATACCCTACACTCTATAATCTACACTCTACACTCTATACCCAACACTCTATTCCATACACTCTATACCCTACACTCTATACCCTACACTCTACACTCTATACCCTACACTCTATTCCATACACTCTATACCCTACACTCTATACCCTACACCCTACGCTCTATACCCTACACTCTATACCCTACACTCTACACTCTATACCCTACACTCTACACTCTATACCCTTCACTCTATACCATACACGCTATACCCTACACTCTATACCCTACACTCTATACCCTACACTCTATACCCTACACTCTACACCCTACACTTTATACCCTACACCCTATACCCTACACTCTATACCCTACACTCAACACCCTACACTCTATACCCTACACTCTATACCCTACACTCTATACCCTACACTATATACCCTACACTCTACACTCGATACCCTACACTCTATACCCTACAATCTATACCATACACTCTATACCATACACTCTTTACCATACACTCTATCCCCTACACTCTATACCATACACTCTACACTCTATACCCTACACTCTACACCCTACACTATATACCCTACACTCTACACTCTATACCCTACATTCTCTACCCTACACTCTATACCATACACTCTATACCATACACTCTATCCCCTACACTCTATACCATACACTTTACACTCTATACCCTACTTTCTATACCCTACACTCTACACTCTATACCCTACACTCTATACCCTACACTCTACACTCTATACCCTACACTCTACACTCTATACCCTACACTCTACACCCTACACTCTATACCATACACTCTATACCCTACACTCTACACTCTATACCCTACACTCTATACCCTACACTCTATACCCTACACCCTACGCTCTATACCCTACACTCTATACCCTACACTCTACACTCTATACCCAACACTCTATTCCATACACTCTATACCCTACACTCTATACCCTACACTCTACACTCTATACCCTACACTCTACACTTTACACTCTATACCCTACACTCTATACTCTATACCCTACACTCTATACCATACATTCTACACTCTATACCCTACACTTTATACCCTACACTCTAATCCCTACACTCTACACTCTATACCCTACACTCTATACCCTACATTCTATACCCTACATTCTACACTCTATACCCTACACTCTATACCCTACACTCTATACCCTACACTCTACACTCTATACCCTACACTCTATACCATACACTCTACACTCTATTCCCTACACTCTATACCATACACTCTATACCCTACACTCTATACCCTACACTATACACTCTATACCCTACACTCTACACTCTATACCATACACTCTATACCCTACACTCTATACCCTACACTCTACACTCTATACCCTACAATCTATACCCTACACTCTATACCCTACACCCTACACTCTATACCCTACAATCTACACTCTATACCCTACACTCTATACCATACACTCTATACCCTACACTCTATACCATACACTCTACACCATACACTCTATACCATACACTCTACACTCTATACCCTACACTCTACACCCTACACTATATACCCTACACTCTACACTCTATACCCTACTTTCTATACCCTACACTCTACACTCTATACCCTACACTCTATACCCTACACTCTACACTCTATACCCTACACTCTACACTCTATACCCTACACTCTACACCCTACACTCTATACCATACACTCTATACCCTACACTCTACACTCTATACCCTACACTCTATACCCTACACTCTATACCCTACACCCTACGCTCTATACCCTACACTCTATACCCTACACTCTACACTCTATACCCAACACTCTATTCCATACACTCTATACCCTACACTCTATACCCTACACTCTACACTCTATACCCTACACTCTACACTTTACACTCTATACCCTACACTCTATACTCTATACCCTACACTCTATACCATACATTCTACACTCTATACCCTACACTTTATACCCTACACTCTAATCCCTACACTCTACACTCTATACCCTACACTCTATACCCTACATTCTATACCCTACATTCTACACTCTATACCCTACACTCTATACCCTACACTCTATACCCTACACTCTACACTCTATACCCTACACTCTATACCATACACTCTACACTCTATTCCCTACACTCTATACCATACACTCTATGCCCTACACTCTATACCCTACACTATACACTCTATACCCTACACTCTACACTCTATACCATACACTCTATACCCTACACTCTATACCCTACACTCTACACTCTATACCCTACAATCTATACCCTACACTCTATACCCTACACCCTACACTCTATACCCTACAATCTACACTCTATACCCTACACTCTATACCATACACTCTATACCCTACACTCTATACCATACACTCTACACCATACACTCTATACCATACACTCTACACTCTATACCCTACACTCTACACCCTACACTATATACCCTACACTCTACACTCTATACCCTACATTCTCTACCCTACACTCTATACCATACACTCTATACCATACACTCTATCCCCTACACTCTATACCATACACTTTACACTCTATACCCTACTTTCTATACCCTACACTCTACACTCTATACCCTACACTCTATACCCTACACTCTACACTCTATACCCTACACTCTACACTCTATACCCTACACTCTACACCCTACACTCTATACCATACACTCTATACCCTACACTCTACACTCTATACCCTACACTCTATACCCTACACTCTATACCCTACACCCTACGCTCTATACCCTACACTCTATACCCTACACTCTACACTCTATACCCAACACTCTATTCCATACACTCTATACCCTACACTCTATACCCTACACTCTACACTCTATACCCTACACTCTACACTTTACACTCTATACCCTACACTCTATACTCTATACCCTACACTCTATACCGTACATTCTACACTCTATACCCTACACTTTATACCCTACACTCTAATCCCTACACTCTACACTCTATACCCTACACTCTATACCCTACACTCTATACCCTACACTCTACACTCTATACCCTACACTCTATACCCTACACTCTATACCCTACACTCTACACTCTATACCCTACACTCTATACCATACACTCTACACTCTATTCCCTACACTCTATACCATACACTCTATACCCTACACTCTATACCCTACACTATACACTCTATACCCTACTCTCTACACTCTATACCATACACTATATACCCTACACTCTATACCCTACACTCTACACTCTATACCCTACAATCTATACCCTACACTCTATACCCTACACCCTACACTCTATACCCTACAATCTACACTCTATACCCTACACTCTATACCATACACTCTATACCCTACACTCTATACCATACACTCTACACCATACACTCTATACCATACACTCTACACCCCACACTCTACACTCTATACCCTACACTCTATACCCTACACTCTATACTATACACTCTATACCCTACACTCTATACCCTACACTATACACTCTATACCCTACACTCTACACCATACACTCTATACCCTACACTCTATACTCTACACTATACATTCTATACCTTACAATCTATACCTTACACTCTTTACCCTACACTCTATACCCTACACTCTACACTCTATAACCTACACTCTATACCATACACTCTATATCCTAACCTCTATACCCTACACTCTATACCCTACACTCTACACTCTATACCCTACACTCTATACCATACACTCTATACCCTACACTCTATGCCCTACACTCTAATCTCCATACCATACACTCTATACCCTACACTCTATAACATACATTCTACACCCTACACTCTATACCATACACTCTATACCATACACTCTACACTCTATACCATACACTCTATACCCTACACTCTACACTTTATACCCTACACTCTATACCCTACAATCTATACCCTACACTCTATACCCTACACGCTATACCCTACACTCTATACCCTACACTCTATACCCTACACTCTACAATCTATACCCTACACTCTATACCATACACTCTATACCCTACACTCTACACTCTATACCCTACACTCTATACCATACACTCTATACCATACACTATATGCCCTACACTCTAATCTCCATACCATACACTCTATACCCTACACTCTATAACATACATTCTACACCCTACACTCTATACCATACACTCTATACCCTACACTCTACACTCTATACCATACACTCTATACCCTACACGCTACACTCTATACCCTAAACTCTACACCCTACACTCTATACCCTACACTCTATACCCTACACTCTATACCCTACACTCTATACCCTACACTCTACACTCTATACCCTACACTCTATACCCTACACTCTATACCATACACTCTATACCATACACTCTATCCCCTACACTCTATACCCTACACTCTACACTCTATACCCTACACTCTATACCCTACAATCTATACCATACACTCTATATCATACCCTCTATACCCTACACTCTATACCCTACACTCTACACTCTATACCCTACACTCTACACTCTATACCCTACACTCTATACATTACGATCTATACCATACACTCTATACCATACACTCTATACCCTACACACTATACCTCACACTCTACACTCTATCCCCTGCACTCTATACCATACACCCTACACTCTATACCATACACTCTGTACCCTACACTCTAAACTCTATACCCTACACTCTATACCCTACACCCTACGCTCTATACCCTACACTCTATACCCTACACTCAACACTCTATACCCTACACTCTATTCCATACACTCTATACCCTACACTCTATACCCTACACTCTACACTCTATACCATACACTCTACACTTTACACTCTATACCCTACACTCTATACCCTACACTCTATACTCTATACCCTACACTCTATACTCTATACCATACACTCTATACCGTACATTCTACACTCTATACCCTACACTCTATACCCTACACTCTAATCCCTACACTCTACACTCTATACCCTATACTCTATACCCTACACTCTATACCCTACACTCTAGACTCTATACCCTACAGTCTATACCATACACTCTATACCCTACACTCTACACTCTATTCCCTACACTCTATACCATACACTCTATACCCTACACTCTTTACCCTACACTATACACTCTATACCCTACACTCTACACTCTATACTATAGACTCTATGCCCTACAATCTACACTCTATACCCTACACTTTATACCCTACACTCTATACCCTACACTTTATACCCTACACTCTATACCCTACGCTCTACACTCTATAACCTACACTCTATAACATACACTTTACACCCTACACTCTATACCTTACACTCTATACCCTACACTCTACACCCTACACGCTACACTTTATACCCTACACTCTATAACCTACACTCTATACCCTACACTCTTTACCCTACTCTCTACACTTTATACCCTACACTCTACACTCTATACCCTACACTCTACACTCTATTCCCTACACTCTATACCATACTCTCTATACCCTACACTTTTTACCCTACAATATACACTCTATACCCTACACTCTACACTCTATACCATACACTCTATACCCTACACTCTATACCCTACACTCTACACTCTATACCCTACAATCTATACCCTACACTCCATACCCTACACTCTAAACCCTACACTCTATACCCTACACTCTACACTCTATACCCTACACTCTATACCATACACTCTATACCCTACACTCTATACCCTACACTCTATACCCTACACTCTACACTCTATACCCTACACTCTATAACATACACTTTATACCCTACACTCTATACCTTACACTCTATACCCTACACTCTACACCCTACACTCTACACTCTATACCCTACACTCTATAACCTACACTCTATACCCTACACTCTATACCCTACTCTCTACACTTCATACCCTACAATCTACACTCTATAACCTACAATCTACACCCTACACTCCACACTCTATACCCTACACTCTATAACCTACACTCTATACCCTACACTCTATACCCTACTCTCTACACTTTATACCCTACATTCTACACTCTATACCCTACACTCTATACCCTATACTCTACACCCTACACTCTACACTCTATACCCTACACTATATAACATACACTCTATACCCTACTCTCTACACTTTATACCCTACACTCTACACTCTATAACCTACAATCTACACCCTACACTCCACACTCTATACCCTACACTCTATAACCTACACTCTATACCCTACACTCTATACCCTACTCTCTACACTTTATACCCTACACTCTACACTCTATACCCTACACTCTATACCCTATACTCTACACCCTACACTCTACACTCTATACCCTACACTATATAACCTACACTCTATACCCTACACTCTATACCCTACTCTCTACACTTTATACCCTACACTCTACACTCTATACCCTACACTCTTTACCATACACTCTATACCGTACACTCTATACCCTACACTCTACACTCTATACCCTACACTCTATACCCTACACTCTATACCCTACAATCTATATCATACACTCTATACCATACACACTATACCATACACTCTACACTCTATACCCTACACTCTATACCCTACACTCTACACTCTATACCCTACACTCTATACCCTACACTCTACACTCTATACCCTACACTCTACACTCTATACCCTACACTCTATACCCTACACTCTACACCCTACACTCTATACCCTACACTCTATACCCTACACTCCATACCCTACACTCTACACTCTATACCCTACACTCTATACCCTACACTCTACACCCTACACTCTACACTCTATACCCTACACTCTATACCCTACAATCTATACCATACACTCTATACCATACACTCTACACACTACACTCTATACCCTACACTCTATACCCTACACTCTATACCCTACACTCTATACCATACACTCTATACCCTACACTCTATACCTCACACTCTACACTCTATCCCCTGCACTCTATACCATACACTCTACACTCTATACCCTACACTCTACACTCTATACCCTACACTCTATACCCTACAATCTATACCATACACTCTATACCATACACTCTATACCCTACCCTCTATACCCTACACTCTACACTCTATACCCTACACTCTATACCCTACACTCTATACCCTACACTCTACACTCTATACCCTACAATCTACACTCTATACCCTACACTCTATTCCCTATAATCTATACCATACACTCTATACCATACACTCTATACCCTACACTCTATACCTCACACTCTACACTCTATCCCCTGCACTCTATACCATACACTCTACACTCTATACCCTACATTCTATACCCTACACTCTACACTCTATACCCTACACTCTACACTTTATACCCTACACTCTACACTCTATACCCTACACTCTATACCCTACAATCTATACCATACACTCCTTACCATACACTCTATACCCTACACTCTATACCTCACACTCTACACTCTATTCCCTACACTCTACACTCTATACCCTACACTCTATACCCTACAATCTATACCATACACTCTATACCATACACTCTATACCCTACCCTCTATACCCTACACTCTACACTCTATACCCTACACTCTATAAACTACACTCTAAACCCTACACTCTACACTCTATACCCTACACTCTACAGTCTATACCCTACACTCTATACCCTACAATCTATACCATACACTCTATACCATACACTCTATACCCTACACTCTGCACTCTATACCCTACACTCTATACCCTACAATCTATACCATACACTCCATACCATACACTCTATACCCTACACTCTATACCTCACACTCTACACTCTATCCCCTGCACTCTATACCACACTCTCTACACTCTATACCCTACACTCTATACCCTACACTCTACACTCTATACCCTACACTATATACCCTACACTCTACACTCTATACCCTACACTCTACACTCTATACCCTACACTCTATACCCTACAATCTATACCATACACTCTATACCATACACTCTACACCCTACACTCTATACCCTACACTCTACACTCTATACCCTACACTCTATAAACTACACTCTAAACCCTACACTCTACACTCTATACGCTACACTCTACAGTCTATACCCTACACTCTATACCCTACAATCTATACCATACACTCTATACCATACACTCTATACCCTACACTCTATACCTCACACTCTACACTCTATCCCCTGCACTCTATACCATACACTCTACACTCTATACCCTACACTCAATACCCTACACTCTACACTCTATACCCTACACTCTACACTCTATACCCTACACTCTATACCCTACAATCTATACCATACACTCTATACCATACACTCTATACCCTACACTCTGCACTCTATACCCTACACTCTATACCCTACAATCTATACCATACACTCCATACCATACACTCTATACCCTACACTCTATACCTCACACTCTACACTCTATCCCCTGCACTCTATACCACACTCTCTACACTCTATACCCTACACTCTATACCCTACACTCTACACTCTATACCCTACACTCTATACCCTACACTCTACACTCTATACCCTACACTCTACACTCTATACCCTACACTCTATACCCTACAATCTATACCATACACTCTATACCATACACTCTACACCCTACACTCTATACCCTACACTCTACACTCTATACCCTACACTCTATAAACTACACTCTAAACCCTACACTCTACACTCTATACCCTACACTCTACAGTCTATACCCTACACTCTATACCCTACAATCTATACCATACACTCTTTACCATACACTCTATACCCTACACTCTGCACTCTATACCCTACACTCTATACCCTACAATCTATACCATACACTCCATACCATACACTCTATACCCTACACTCTGTACCTCACACTCTACACTCTATCCCATGCACTCTATACCACACTCTCTACACTCTATACCCTACACTCTATACCCTACACTCTACACTCTATACCCTACACTCTATACCCTACACTCTACACTCTATACCCTACACTCTACACTCTATACCCTACACTCTATACCCTACAATCTATACCATACACTCTATACCATACACTCTACACCCTACACTCTATACCCTACACTCTACACCCTACACTCTATACCCTACACTCTATACCCTACACTCTATACCCTACACTCTATACCTCACACTATACACTATATCCCCTGCATTCTATACCATACACTCTACACTCTATTCCCTACACTCTATACCCTACACTCTACACTCTATACCCTACACTCTATACCCTACACTCTACACTCTATACCCTACACTCTACACTCTATACCCTACACTTTATACCCTACAATCTATACCATACTCTCTATACCATACACTCTATACCCTACACTCTATACCCTACACTCTACACTCTATACCCTACACTCTATACCCTACACTCTATACCCTACACTCTACACTCTATACTCTACACTCTATACCCTACACTCTATACCCTACAATCTATACCATACACTCTATACCATACACTCTATACCCTACACTCTATACCTCACACTCTACACTCTATCCCCTGCACTTTATACCATACACTCTACACTCTATACCCTACACTCTATACCCTACACTCTGCACTCTATACCCTACACTCTATACCCTACAATCTATACCATACACTCTATACCATACACTCTATACCCTACACTCTATACCCTACACTCTATACCATACACTCTATACCCTACACTCTATATCATACACTCTATAGCCTACACTCTATTCCCTACACTATACACTCTATACCCTACACTATACACTCTATACCCTACACTCTACACTCTATACCATACACTCTTTACCCTACACTCTATACCCTACAATCTATACCATACACTCTATACCATACACTCTATACCCTACACTCTATACCATACACTCTATACCCTACACTCTATACCCTACACTATACACTCTATACCCTACACTATACACTCTATACCCTACACTCTACACTCTATACCATACACTCTTTACCCTACACTCTATACCCTACACTCTATAGCCTACACTCTACACTCTTTACCCTACACACTGTACCAAACACTCTATACGCTACACTCTATACCGTACACTTTATACCCTACACTCTACACTCTATACCCTACACTCTAAAACATACACTTTATACCCTACACTCTATACCTTACACTCTATACCCTACACTCTACACCCTACAATCTACAATCTATACCCTACACTCTATAACCTACACTCTATACCCTACACTCTACACCCTACTCTCTACACTTTATACCCTACACTCTGCACTCTATACCCTACACTCTATACCCTACACTCTATACTCTACACTCAATACCCAACTCTCTAAACACTACACTCTATACCCTACACTCTACACTCTATACCCTACACTCTATACCCTACACTCTACACTCTATACCCTACACTCTACACTCTATACCCTACTCTCTAAACCCTACACTCTATACCCTACACTCTACACTCTATACCCTACACTCTATACCCTACACTCTACACTCTATCCCCTGCACTCTATACCATACACTCTACACTCTATACTCTACACTCTATACCCTACACTCTACACTCTATACCCTACACTCTATACCCTACACTCTACACTCTATACCCTACACTCTACACTCTATACCCTACAATCTATACCATACACTCTATACCATACACTCTACACTTTACACTCTATACCCTACACTCTATACCCTACACTCTATACTCTATACCCTACACTCTATACTCTATACCATACACTCTATACCGTACATTCTACACTCTATACCCTACACTCTATACCCTACACTCTAATCCCTACACTCTACACTCTATACCCTATACTCTATACCCTACACTCTATACCCTACACTCTAGACTCTATACCCTACAGTCTATACCATACACTCTATACCCTACACTCTACACTCTATTCCCTACACTCTATACCATACACTCTATACCCTACACTCTTTACCCTACACTATACACTCTATACCCTACACTCTACACTCTATACTATAGACTCTATACCCTACAATCTACACTCTATACCCTACACTTTATACCCTACACTCTATACCCTACACTTTATACCCTACACTCTATACCCTACGCTCTACACTCTATAACCTACACTCTATAACATACACTTTACACCCTACACTCTATACCTTACACTCTATACCCTACACTCTACACCCTACACTCTACACTTTATACCCTACACTCTATAACCTACACTCTATACCCTACACTCTTTACCCTACTCTCTACACTTTATACCCTACACTCTACACTCTATACCCTACACTCTATACCCTACACTCTATACTCTACACTCAATACCCAACTCTCTAAACACTACACTCTATACCCTACACTCTACACTCTATACCCTACACTCTATACCCTACACTCTACACTCTATACCCTACACTCTACACTCTATACCCTACTCTCTAAACCCTACACTCTATACCCTACACTCTACACTCTATACCCTACACTCTATACCCTACACTCTACACTCTATCCCCTGCACTCTATACCATACACTCTACACTCTATACTCTACACTCTATACCCTACACTCTACACTCTATACCCTACACTCTATACCCTACACTCTACACTCTATACCCTACACTCTACACTCTATACCCTACAATCTATACCATACACTCTATACCATACACTCTACACTTTACACTCTATACCCTACACTCTATACCCTACACTCTATACTCTATACCCTACACTCTATACTCTATACCATACACTCTATACCGTACATTCTACACTCTATACCCTACACTCTATACCCTACACTCTAATCCCTACACTCTACACTCTATACCCTATACTCTATACCCTACACTCTATACCCTACACTCTAGACTCTATACCCTACAGTCTATACCATACACTCTATACCCTACACTCTACACTCTATTCCCTACACTCTATACCATACACTCTATACCCTACACTCTTTACCCTACACTATACACTCTATACCCTACACTCTACACTCTATACTATAGACTCTATACCCTACAATCTACACTCTATACCCTACACTTTATACCCTACACTCTATACCCTACACTTTATACCCTACACTCTATACCCTACGCTCTACACTCTATAACCTACACTCTATAACATACACTTTACACCCTACACTCTATACCTTACACTCTATACCCTACACTCTACACCCTACACTCTACACTTTATACCCTACACTCTATAACCTACACTCTATACCCTACACTCTTTACCCTACTCTCTACACTTTATACCCTACACTCTACACTCTATAACCTACACTCTATACCCTACACTCTACACTCTATACCCTACACTCTACACTCTATTCCCTACACTCTATACCATACTCTCTATACCCTACACTTTTTACCCTACAATATACACTCTATACCCTACACTCTACACTCTATACCATACACTCTATACCCTACACTCTATACCCTACACTCTACACTCTATACCCTACAATCTATACCCTACACTCCATACCCTACACTCTAAACCCTACACTCTATACCATACACTCTACACTCTATACCCTACACTCTATACCATACACTCTATAGCCTACACTCTATACCCTACACTCTATACCCTACACTCTACACTCTATACCCTACACTCTATAACATACACTTTATACCCTACACTCTATACCTTACACTCTATACCCTACACTCTACACCCTACACTCTACACTCTATACCCTACACTCTATAACCTACACTCTATACCCTACACTCTATACCCTACTCTCTACACTTCATACCCTACAATCTACACTCTATAACCTACAATCTACACCCTACACTCCACACTCTATACCCTACACTCTATAACCTACACTCTATACCCTACACTCTATACCCTACTCTCTACACTTTATACCCTACATTCTACACTCTATACCCTACATTCTATACCCTATACTCTACACCCTACACTCTACACTCTATACCCTACACTATATAACATACACTCTATACCCTACTCTCTACACTTTATACCCTACACTCTACACTCTATAACCTACAATCTACACCCTACACTCCACACTCTATACCCTACACTCTATAACCTACACTCTATACCCTACACTCTATACCCTACTCTCTACACTTTATACCCTACACTCTACACTCTATACCCTACACTCTATACCCATATACTCTACACCCTACACTCTACACTCTATACCCTACACTATATAACCTACACTCTATACCCTACACTCTACACCCTACTCTCTACACTTTATACCCTACACTCTACACTCTATACCCTACACTCTTTACCATACACTCTATACCGTACACTCTATACCCTACACTCTACACTCTATACCCTACACTCTATACCCTACACTCTATACCCTACACTCTATACCCTACTCTCTACACTTTATACCCTACATTCTACACTCTATACCCTACACTCTATACCCTATACTCTACACCCTACACTCTACACTCTATACCCTACACTATATAACATACACTCTATACCCTACTCTCTACACTTTATACCCTACACTCTACACTCTATAACCTACAATCTACACCCTACACTCCACACTCTATACCCTACACTCTATAACCTACACTCTATACCCTACACTCTATACCCTACTCTCTACACTTTATACCCTACACTCTACACTCTATACCCTACACTCTATACCCTATACTCTACACCCTACACTCTACACTCTATACCCTACACTATATAACCTACACTCTATACCCTACACTCTATACCCTACTCTCTACACTTTATACCCTACACTCTACACTCTATACCCTACACTCTTTACCATACACTCTATACCGTACACTCTATACCCTACACTCTACACTCTATACCCTACACTCTATACCCTACACTCTATACCCTACAATCTATATCATACACTCTATACCATACACACTATACCATACACTCTACACTCTATACCCTACACTCTATACCCTACACTCTACACTCTATACCCTACACTCTATACCCTACACTCTACACTCTATACCCTACACTCTACACTCTATACCCTACACTCTATACCCTACACTCTACACCCTACACTCTATACCCTACACTCTATACCCTACACTCCATACCCTACACTCTACACTCTATACCCTACACTCTATACCCTACACTCTACACCCTACACTCTACACTCTATACCCTACACTCTATACCCTACAATCTATACCATACACTCTATACCATACACTCTACACACTACACTCTATACCCTACACTCTATACCCTACACTCTATACCCTACACTCTATACCATACACTCTATACCCTACACTCTATACCTCACACTCTACACTCTATCCCCTGCACTCTATACCATACACTCTACACTCTATACCCTACACTCTACACTCTATACCCTACACTCTATACCCTACAATCTATACCATACACTCTATACCATACACTCTATACCCTACCCTCTATACCCTACACTCTACACTCTATACCCTACACTCTATACCCTACACTCTATACCCTACACTCTACACTCTATACCCTACAATCTACACTCTATACCCTACACTCTATTCCCTATAATCTATACCATACACTCTATACCATACACTCTATACCCTACACTCTATACCTCACACTCTACACTCTATCCCCTGCACTCTATACCATACACTCTACACTCTATACCCTACATTCTATACCCTACACTCTACACTCTATACCCTACACTCTACACTTTATACCCTACACTCTACACTCTATACCCTACACTCTATACCCTACAATCTATACCATACACTCCTTACCATACACTCTATACCCTACACTCTATACCTCACACTCTACACTCTATTCCCTACACTCTACACTCTATACCCTACACTCTATACCCCACAATCTATACCATACACTCTATACCATACACTCTATACCCTACCCTCTATACCCTACACTCTACACTCTATACCCTACACTCTATAAACTACACTCTAAACCCTACACTCTACACTCTATACCCTACACTCTACAGTCTATACCCTACACTCTATACCCTACAATCTATACCATACACTCTATACCATACACTCTATACCCTACACGCTATACCTCACACTCTACACTCTATCCCCTGCACTCTATACCATACACTCTACACTCTATACCCTACACTCAATACCCTACACTCTACACTCTATACCCTACATTCTACACTCTATACCCTACACTCTATACCCTACAATCTATACCATACACTCTATACCATACACTCTATACCCTACACTCTGCACTCTATACCCTACACTCTATACCCTACAATCTATACCATACACTCCATACCATACACTCTATACCCTACACTCTATACCTCACACTCTACACTCTATCCCCTGCACTCTATACCACACTCTCTACACTCTATACCCTACACTCTATACCCTACACTCTACACTCTATACCCTACACTCTATACCCTACACTCTACACTCTATACCCTACACTCTACACTCTATACCCTACACTCTATACCCTACAATCTATACCATACACTCTATACCATACACTCTACACCCTACACTCTATACCCTACACTCTACACTCTATACCCTACACTCTATAAACTACACTCTAAACCCTACACTCTACACTCTATACCCTACACTCTACAGTCTATACCCTACACTCTATACCCTACAATCTATACCATACACTCTATACCATACACTCTATACCCTACACTCTATACCTCACACTCTACACTCTATCCCCTGCACTCTATACCATACACTCTACACTCTATACCCTACACTCAATACCCTACACTCTACACTCTATACCCTACACTCTACACTCTATACCCTACACTCTATACCCTACAATCTATACCATACACTCTATACCATACACTCTATACCCTACACTCTGCACTCTATACCCTACACTCTATACCCTACAATCTATACCATACACTCCATACCATACACTCTATACCCTACACTCTATACCTCACACTCTACACTCTATCCCCTGCACTCTATACCACACTCTCTACACTCTATACCCTACACTCTATACCCTACACTCTACACTCTATACCCTACACTCTATACCCTACACTCTACACTCTATACCCTACACTCTACACTCTATACCCTACACTCTATACCCTACAATCTATACCATACACTCTATACCATACACTCTACACCCTACACTCTATACCCTACACTCTACACTCTATACCCTACACTCTATAAACTACACTCTAAACCCTACACTCTACACTCTATACCCTACACTCTACAGTCTATACCCTACACTCTATACCCTACAATCTATACCATACACTCTTTACCATACACTCTATACCCTACACTCTGCACTCTATACCCTACACTCTATACCCTACAATCTATACCATACACTCCATACCATACACTCTATACCCTACACTCTGTACCTCACACTCTACACTCTATCCCATGCACTCTATACCACACTCTCTACACTCTATACCCTACACTCTATACCCTACACTCTACACTCTATACCCTACACTCTATACCCTACACTCTACACTCTATACCCTACACTCTACACTCTATACCCTACACTCTATACCCTACAATCTATACCATACACTCTATACCATACACTCTACACCCTACACTCTATACCCTACACTCTATACCCTACACTCTATACCCTACACTCTATACCTCACACTATACACTATATCCCCTGCATTCTATACCATACACTCTACACTCTATTCCCTACACTCTATACCCTACACTCTACACTCTATACCCTACACTCTATACCCTACACTCTACACTCTATACCCTACACTCTACACTCTATACCCTACACTTTATACCCTACAATCTATACCATACTCTCTATACCATACACTCTATACCCTACACTCTATACCCTACACTCTACACTCTATACCCTACACTCTATACCCTACACTCTATACCCTACACTCTACACTCTATACTCTACACTCTATACCCTACACTCTATACCCTACAATCTATACCATACACTCTATACCATACACTCTATACCCTACACTCTATACCTCACACTCTACACTCTATCCCCTGCACTTTATACCATACACTCTACACTCTATACCCTACACTCTATACCCTACACTCTGCGCTCTATACCCTACACTCTATACCCTACAATCTATACCATACACTCTATACCATACACTCTATACCCTACACTCTATACCCTACACTCTATACCATACACTCTATACCCTACACTCTATATCATACACTCTATAGCCTACACTCTATTCCCTACACTATACACTCTATACCCTACACTATACACTCTATACCCTACACTCTACACTCTATACCATACACTCTTTACCCTACACTCTATACCCTACAATCTATACCATACACTCTATACCATACACTCTATACCCTACACTCTATACCATACACTCTATACCCTACACTCTATACCCTACACTATACACTCTATACCCTACACTATACACTCTATACCCTACACTCTACACTCTATACCATACACTCTTTACCCTACACTCTATACCCTACACTCTATAGCCTACACTCTACACTCTTTACCCTACACACTGTACCAAACACTCTATACGCTACACTCTATACCGTACACTTTATACCCTACACTCTACACTCTATACCCTACACTCTAAAACATACACTTTATACCCTACACTCTATACCTTACACTCTATACCCTACACTCTACACCCTACAATCTACAATCTATACCCTACACTCTATAACCTACACTCTATACCCTACACTCTACACCCTACTCTCTACACTTTATACCCTACACTCTGCACTCTATACCCTACACTCTATACCCTACACTCTATACTCTACACTCAATACCCAACTCTCTAAACACTACACTCTATACCCTACACTCTACACTCTATACCCTACACTCTATACCCTACACTCTACACTCTATACCCTACACTCTACACTCTATACCCTACTCTCTAAACCCTACACTCTATACCCTACACTCTACACTCTATACCCTACACTCTATACCCTACACTCTACACTCTATCCCCTGCACTCTATACCATACACTCTACACTCTATACTCTACACTCTATACCCTACACTCTACACTCTATACCCTACACTCTATACCCTACACTCTACACTCTATACCCTACACTCTACACTCTATACCCTACAATCAATACCATACACTCTATACCATACACTCTACACTTTACACTCTATACCCTACACTCTATACCCTACACTCTATACTCTATACCCTACACTCTATACTCTATACCATACACTCTATACCGTACATTCTACACTCTATACCCTACACTCTATACCCTACACTCTAATCCCTACACTCTACACTCTATACCCTATACTCTATACCCTACACTCTATACCCTACACTCTAGACTCTATACCCTACAGTCTATACCATACACTCTATACCCTACACTCTACACTCTATTCCCTACACTCTATACCATACACTCTATACCCTACACTCTTTACCCTACACTATACACTCTATACCCTACACTCTACACTCTATACTATAGACTCTATACCCTACAATCTACACTCTATACCCTACACTTTATACCCTACACTCTATACCCTACACTTTATACCCTACACTCTATACCCTACGCTCTACACTCTATAACCTACACTCTATAACATACACTTTACACCCTACACTCTATACCTTACACTCTATACCCTACACTCTACACCCTACACTCTACACTTTATACCCTACACTCTATAACCTACACTCTATACCCTACACTCTTTACCCTACTCTCTACACTTTATACCCTACACTCTACACTCTATACCCTACACTCTATACCCTACACTCTATACTCTACACTCAATACCCAACTCTCTAAACACTACACTCTATACCCTACACTCTACACTCTATACCCTACACTCTATACCCTACACTCTACACTCTATACCCTACACTCTACACTCTATACCCTACTCTCTAAACCCTACACTCTATACCCTACACTCTACACTCTATACCCTACACTCTATACCCTACACTCTACACTCTATCCCCTGCACTCTATACCATACACTCTACACTCTATACTCTACACTCTATACCCTACACTCTACACTCTATACCCTACACTCTATACCCTACACTCTACACTCTATACCCTACACTCTACACTCTATACCCTACAATCTATACCATACACTCTATACCATACACTCTACACTTTACACTCTATACCCTACACTCTATACCCTACACTCTATACTCTATACCCTACACTCTATACTCTATACCATACACTCTATACCGTACATTCTACACTCTATACCCTACACTCTATACCCTACACTCTAATCCCTACACTCTACACTCTATACCCTATACTCTATACCCTACACTCTATACCCTACACTCTAGACTCTATACCCTACAGTCTATACCATACACTCTATACCCTACACTCTACACTCTATTCCCTACACTCTATACCATACACTCTATACCCTACACTCTTTACCCTACACTATACACTCTATACCCTACACTCTACACTCTATACTATAGACTCTATACCCTACAATCTACACTCTATACCCTACACTTTATACCCTACACTCTATACCCTACACTTTATACCCTACACTCTATACCCTACGCTCTACACTCTATAACCTACACTCTATAACATACACTTTACACCCTACACTCTATACCTTACACTCTATACCCTACACTCTACACCCTACACTCTACACTTTATACCCTACACTCTATAACCTACACTCTATACCCTACACTCTTTACCCTACTCTCTACACTTTATACCCTACACTCTACACTCTATAACCTACACTCTATACCCTACACTCTACACTCTATACCCTACACTCTACACTCTATTCCCTACACTCTATACCATACTCTCTATACCCTACACTTTTTACCCTACAATATACACTCTATACCCTACACTCTACACTCTATACCATACACTCTATACCCTACACTCTATACCCTACACTCTACACTCTATACCCTACAATCTATACCCTACACTCCATACCCTACACTCTAAACCCTACACTCTATACCATACACTCTACACTCTATACCCTACACTCTATACCATACACTCTATAGCCTACACTCTATACCCTACACTCTATACCCTACACTCTACACTCTATACCCTACACTCTATAACATACACTTTATACCCTACACTCTATACCTTACACTCTATACCCTACACTCTACACCCTACACTCTACACTCTATACCCTACACTCTATAACCTACACTCTATACCCTACACTCTATACCCTACTCTCTACACTTCATACCCTACAATCTACACTCTATAACCTACAATCTACACCCTACACTCCACACTCTATACCCTACACTCTATAACCTACACTCTATACCCTACACTCTATACCCTACTCTCTACACTTTATACCCTACATTCTACACTCTATACCCTACATTCTATACCCTATACTCTACACCCTACACTCTACACTCTATACCCTACACTATATAACATACACTCTATACCCTACTCTCTACACTTTATACCCTACACTCTACACTCTATAACCTACAATCTACACCCTACACTCCACACTCTATACCCTACACTCTATAACCTACACTCTATACCCTACACTCTATACCCTACTCTCTACACTTTATACCCTACACTCTACACTCTATACCCTACACTCTATACCCATATACTCTACACCCTACACTCTACACTCTATACCCTACACTATATAACCTACACTCTATACCCTACACTCTATACCCTACTCTCTACACTTTATACCCTACACTCTACACTCTATACCCTACACTCTTTACCATACACTCTATACCGTACACTCTATACCCTACACTCTACACTCTATACCCTACACTCTATACCCTACACTCTATACCCTACAATCTATATCATACACTCTATACCATACACACTATACCATACAATCTACACTCTATACCCTACACTCTATACCCTACACTCTACACTCTATACCCTACACTCTATACCCTACACTCTACACTCTATACCCTACACTCTACACTCTATACCCTACACTCTATACCCTACACTCTACACCCTACACTCTATACCCTACACTCTATACCCTACACTCTATACCCTACACTCTACACTCTATACCCTACACTCTATACACTACACTCTACACCCTACACTCTACACTCTATACCCTACACTCTATACCCTACAATCTATACCATACACTCTATACCATACACTCTACACACTACACTCTATACCCTACACTCTATACCCTACACTCTATACCCTACACTCTATACCATACACTCTATACCCTACACTCTATACCTCACACTCTACACTCTATCCCCTGCACTCTATACCATACACTCTACACTCTATACCCTACACTCTACACTCTATACCCTACACTCTATACCCTACAATCTATACCATACACTCTATACCATACACTCTATACCCTACCCTCTATACCCTACACTCTACACTCTATACCCTACACTCTATACCCTACACTCTATACCCTACACTCTACACTCTATACCCTACAATCTACACTCTATACCCTACACTCTATTCCCTATAATCTATACCATACACTCTATACCTCACACTCTACACTCTATCCCCTGCACTCTATACCATACACTCTACACTATATACCCTACATTCTATACCCTACACTCTACACTCTATACCCTACACTCTACACTTTATACCCTACACTCTACACTCTATACCCTACACTCTATACCCTACAATCTATACCATACACTCCTTACCATACACTCTATACCCTACACTCTATACCTCACACTCTACACTCTATTCCCTACACTCTACACTCTATACCCTACACTCTATACCCTACAATCTATACCATACACTCTATACCATACACTCTATACCCTACCCTCTATACCCTACACTCTACACTCTATACCCTACACTCTATAAACTACACTCTAAACCCTACACTCGACACTCTATACCCTACACTCTACAGTCTATACCCTACACTCTATACCCTACAATCTATACCATACACTCTATACCATACACTCTATACCCTACACTCTATACCTCACACTCTACACTCTATCCCCTGCACTCTATACCATACACTCTACACTCTATACCCTACACTCAATACCCTACACTCTACACTCTATACCCTACATTCTACACTCTATACCCTACACTCTATACCCTACAATCTATACCATACACTCTATACCATACACTCTATACCCTACATTCTGCACTCTATACCCTACACTCTATACCC